>NC_057814.1:181966804-182215501 GCF_018294505.1 Triticum aestivum
GGATTAGATTTGCTGCCCTCACATAGTAAAAGGTCTCAGGATTAGATTTGCTGCCCTCACATAGTAAAAGGTCTCCAGGATTAGATTTGCTGCCCTCACATAGTAAAAGGTCTCCAGGATTAGATTTGCTGCCCTCACATAGTAAAAGGTCTCCAGGATTAGATTTGCTGCCCTCACATAGTACAAGGTCTCCAGGATTAGGTTTGCTGCCCTCACATTGCATGAACAAACTCGGCATCACCACTTTATGCCTCCTTGTAGGTACATTGTGCTGATGCGTCCACTGTCGCATGTCCTTATACCAACCTTTTGCTGTTGTTAATGTAAGGGCGCATGTAAAATGAAGCGATCACACTGTTACCTTAGGGACATGTCTAACCAGTGTTATTGTTAATCTAATGCCTCCAGTGATAAGATGCAATTAAACTGTGTTACAAATGGCACTCCTGCTGTTTTCCCCAGTATGATAAGTAAGTTGCTCCTTTACGCTGCTGAGTGTCCTGGTGTCCCCACGGTCCCATGCCCTTAAACCAACTCTTTAGCTGGTGTTGATTTATTGTATCTGGTAAACAAGCAATGCCACCATTAAAGTAATCTCATATTTGAGGAATCTCATTGTTGATCATAATGCTTCTGGTAACATGAAGCATTGCTGACGTTTTAAAATTTCTACTGTCATTGCGTGGTTGCCATGAACATAATGAAGATGCTTCTTTTCATTTTGTATATGTTCCGTATATTCTTATTGACCAGCAACTGTTTACTTTCTATCTTTTTGTGCAGATAGGGATATCCATTTCACCTTGTTGCTATTGTGACCTTTTGGTGAACTGCACAAAACACTTTTTTTTGAATGAGTGTCTTGTGCAGTTCAACTAAAATGTCACGTGGGCAACATCTCTCAATTTTGGTGGAACTGCACAAAATGGTGATTGGAGTTTCCAAAATCTCCGTCAAGTTCTGCTGGTAATCTCGTGCAACATTTTATTAGCCTTTGCAAGATGGAGCCGTCATTGTCACCACAATGGCACTTTATTTTAGTGGAACTGCACAAAAGGATAAGAAAATTATAGTTGCACCTTACATGAGCCAGGCAGCCAACCTTAATGTTCCTCAATTTTAGTGCAACTACTAAAGAAGAACCTGCCAGCTCACAAGAGCAAGTACTTCTTGCTAGCTGAATGATGCAATCTTTGCTTCATTTCAGGTGAATTGCAGAAAAAGGCGCATGAATTGGATCATGGAACTCCAGGCAGACCTCATCCAAGTAGAGCTGGAGGTTGAGTTCAAGGAGGCCGCTATTAAAGCGAAATCATGCGCTCCTGTCTCCTTGTTTGTGCTGTGCAAACATGCTGTGCAAACAGGAATACTCAACTACAGATGTTGTGACGGTCAAGAGCATTCGCCAAGTTCTTCGATTGTATGACATGGCTAGCCAAGATGGATTTAATCCCGATATTCACTTTACCAAAAGGCTCTAATGGGTTGGTTCTGAATCTTGCAAGCTGGGAATCAGTGAGATGTGTAGGCATCTTTGTTGTACTTATTATTTGAATCTTATTTGTTGGTTCTGAATCTTGCAAGCTGGGAATCAATGAGATGTGTAGGCATCTTTGTTGTACTTATTATGTGGATCTTATTTGTTGGTTTTGAATCTTGCAAGCTGGGAATCAATGAGATGTGTAGGCATCTTTGTTGTACTTATTATTTGGATCTTATTTGTTGGTTCTGAATCTTGCAAGCTGGGAAACATGGCATGATGATGCAGAGGACAACAACCATAACAAACAGTTCAAACTTGGTAGTATTATCTTTGTGAAAGTGCGACAAATGTGCTGATCGTGTGCGTCCTGAGAATAATAATTCTAATTGTTGTGCATGTTGATCCTATGGCACTGATAGAACGAGCGAATGCGTTGCTTGTTTTAAGTTTAAATTTCTATTAAAGCTAATTAAATTTAAGTAAAGTGACCACTAACTCCTGTTATTACAGTACCAATACAGACCCGCTCGTGAACCGACGTGTGGCCGAGGGTGCATCTTCTGCCGGGCGTGCAGCGGACGAGGGAGGGGTAGTAACTGTTGTCACATGTACACACTCAGCTTACTGTTGAATCCAGTTCCCCAAGAGCTGAAAAACAAACTGCTGCCGCCGCCGCCTACACACTCGTTCACTCGAAGAGACTCCAATGGCGATCCGAGGGGTGAGCCTACTGGATATGGACTTCAGCAAGGAGTTCCCCTTTGAGTTCGCCGTTCAGTCCTATGGTTGCACCAAGTTGAATGTGATGTACACCAACGATACGGACTCGGTGAAGCTCTGCCTCGCCTCAGTCCTATGGCTACACCAGGTTCTGGAGCATTCGCCCGTTTCATCGGCAGCGCCGACTACACCTTCGCTACGGTGGAGAGAAGGAAGAACGCGACGATTCGGCCATCTGGTGCAACAAGCTTGTCGACATCCAGAAGCAATACAAGATCATCTGCAACGGGCAGGAGAAGGACTCCGTGGTTGACCTCGCTGAGACCATCATCGACCCCTGATACACCAACATGAAAGAAGACGGCCTGAACACGTGGGAGGTACCTCTGAATCTAGCCTACATAACCTACGCGGCCAAGGACGCATACGCATGCTACGACATGTACAGGCAGATCTTGGACATGAGGGCGTGTCTGCTTCCCGTAACCGACGAGTACATGGACAGCCGCAGCGTCATGATCAAGCATGCCAGGAAGGTCTAGATGTTGTACTTTATCTGTTTATAAGCACCTTTATCATCTGAGTGTTTCATGCATTAGCCTATGTGTCGTAATTATCTGTTTTGTCCGAAATATTTCTTTTAAGAACCCATTAACCTGATTGCTTTTTTAGTGGCTATTTGTTTATGTATGTAAACTAGTTCACTTGTCCGTAAAAAAAACTAGTTCACTCGGCTACCGTGCTTTGAAATCTCCTTCCTCCCAACATATTCCCCTCCTCAGGTGGACCCAGCAGGTCTCTGAATTTTCTCCCACTTTCTTTTTCGATGTAAACTGAGTTTTCTCCCAGTACTTTCCCCTAGAACCAACTCAACTGTCCCACGTCTAGCCTAAAAAATAATAATATCCCACGTACTATTAACTCATCAAATTAAAATGATATTTTATTTCGTAAGTTGAAAGTTATTACAAAATAATAATAATAATAATTGTTTATATATAACTTGGCAAGTTAACTCCTAGTGATTGCGTACATAAGCTTGCAAAGATTTTACTGACATGCAATCATGTGTTTATGTTTTTATAACATTTCTCCGTCTAGCCCAACATGATATTTTCACCCAGCCCAGCAAGTCCGCGGATTTCGAGAAAAATGCAAATGGGATTTAAACGGGTTGCATAGATGCTACATCATTGTTTCAACCAGCCCACCAAATGGACTAAAAAACAAATGGACTGGCTGACATGTGGGCCAGTAGGTCGAAGCCTAAGAAGGCGTTGGATTTACATCCAACGGCCGACATTCTTCTTCAATCTCTCGGCTTCTTCCCCCAGCGCTGCCGGAACCGCCTGCTCCAGCCTTCGGCGTCCAGCGGCGTTGTTTTGCACTCCTCAGCGAAACGCTACCCCGCCAACGGCCAGGCCATCCCTCCACTCTGCACCTCCTATTATTCTCTGTCGAGTGTAGGCCCACCCCGCACCCGAACCAGTCAAGTTTCCCACTCCTCTCCGTCTGCGACTCCACTGCAGCGTCTTCCCCATCTCCGGGTCGTTCCAGTCTGGGGCCTCGCCGTCGTCCACCGCCTCGGTGCGGTCGGCGCGGTGTGGTCAACATACAAGAGTCATCGGAAGAGGACTGTACGTGGAGAGCCTGACGGCTGGGACCCACGAGGTCCATGGTCGCACGCAAGGAAAGTTCCTCCTTATTACGCACTGTATGTGCACTGTACGTAAGAAGGGCTTCTGTATTTCGCGAAAAAAATGTTCCCCCCGCTGACAGGTCGGACCCACCAGCTATATCTTCGCACGCAAGGAAGTGCCTCCTTATTACGCACCAAAAAATGAATACCCCCTGCTAGCTGGGACCCACCATAGTGGGTGGCTGACTTGTGGGCCTACTAAGTTGACGAGGACGGAGGGCTTTGTCAACTTAGTCAATATGAACGATTCTAGCTCCAGTGACCGTACGATGTCCATCCAACGGCCATAGTGCTTCTTCAACCTCTGGTCTTCTTGCTCCAGCCGCCCAAACCAACGCCGGTCGTGCCGCGTGCTCCTGCCTCTCGTGGCCGGCTGTGATGCCGCGGAGGCCTCACCGCCCATACTACTCCCACCGCTGGCCCAGGGTATCCCTCTACTCACCCACACCCCCTGTTATTCTGCGGCGACGGCAGCCTCACGCCGCAGCCGAACCAGTGAACCCTCGTACTCCTCTCCGCGTGGGCATCCACTGCCGCGTCTTCCCCGGCTCCGCGTCGTCCCCTTCCTAGGCCTCGCCGTCGTCCACCGCCTTGGTGCTCTCGGCGCGGCGTGGTCAATGTGGTCAATGACCGACTTCCATCGGAAGAGTACTGTACGTGGAGAGGCTGACAGCTGGGTCCACAGCCACAGCCCAGTTTTTTTGTGATTTGCCAAGTAAGTCACTTTGTCAGGCCTGTTGGGCTGCAAATCTTTCAAGACGAGGAGAGCTTCATTCGGCTGGCCGAGAAAATGGCCTATCAGTAATGAGAAATGGGATGTACATTTTTAAAACACATCAAACCGGCAATTAGTTTGAAATATCTTTTTTTCATTTCGAGATTTTAAATTACATTAATTTTTATGCGTGGAGAATTTGTTGGATTTTATATTGATATACATTTATTTTTAAAATCAGTTTGAATGTGAGTTGAAATTTCGGGATTAAAAACAGTTCGAACCGCACCGAAATATGCAAAATTTTGTATAATTTTTTAACCGTGGCCACAATATGGGCTGTAATGCTAACAAAAAGAATATGGGCTCCAAAAAAACCTTAAGAATTAGCAAATGGGCTGTAAATTATTAGAAATAATGGCAGATGGGCTGTATGCTGTTTTCCACAGATTTGAGGCTTTCCTAAAAAAGGTTGACGCACAAGCAGTGACTGTTGGATGTCCATCGAACGGCCGTCGTGCTTCTTCAATCTCTGCTCTTCCTGCTCCAGCCGCTCAAACAAGCGCCGGCGGGACTGCCTGCTCCCTCCTCCCCGCGGCCGGCTGTGCTGCCGCGCAGGCCTCTCCGCCCCACCATACTCCCATCGCTGGCCTAGCCATCCCTCTACTCACCCACACCTGCTGTTATTCTCCGGCGACGGCCGACGAACCAGTAAACCCTCGTACAGTTGTACTCCCCTCCGTGTGGGAAACAACTCCCGAGTCTTCCCTGCCTCCGTGTCGTTCCCTTCCTAGGCCTTGCCGTCGTCCACTGCCCTGGTGCTCTCGGCGCGGCCTGGTCAACGTGGTCAACGACCGACATGCATCTATAGTGGATTTTACGTGGAGAGGCCGACAGCTGGGTCCACGGCCGCACGCAAGGAAATGCCTCCTTATTACGCGCAAAATAATGATTCCTCCAACTGACATCAGGGACCCACCGAAAGGGCCTCTGTATTTCACGAAAAAAACGTTACCGCCGCTGACAGCTCGGACCCACCAGCTATATCTTCGCACGCAAGGAAGTGCCTCCTTATTACGCACAAAAAAATGAATACTCCCCCTGTTAGCTAGGACCCAGTATAATGGCAGGCTGACTTGTGGGCCTACTAAGTTGACGGGGACGGAGGGCTTTGTCAACTTAGTCAATATGCACGATTCTAGCTCCAGTGACCGTACAATGTCCATCCAACGGCCGTAGTGCTTCTTCAACCTCTGGTCTTCTTGCTCCAGCCGCCCAAACCAGCGCCGGTCGTGCCTCGTGCTCCTGCCTCCCGTGGCCGGCTGCGATGCGGCGGAGGCCTCACCGCCCCCTACTACTCCCACCGCTGGCCAGCCAATCCCTCTACTCACCCACACCCCCTGTTATTCTGCGGCGACGGCAGCCTCACACCGCAGCAAACCAGTGAACCCTCGTACTCCTCTACGCGTGGGCATCCACTGCCGCATCTTCCCCGGCTCCGCGTCGTCCCCTTCCTAGGCCTCGCCGTCGTCCACCGCCCTGGTGCTCTCGGCGCGGCATGGTCAACGTGGTCAAGGAACGACTTTCATCGGACGTGGACTGTACGTGGAGAGGCTGACAGCTGGGTCCACGGCCGCAGCAAGGAAGTGCCTCCTTATTATGTGCAAAATAATTATTCCTCCACCTGACAGCGGGGACCCACCGGACGGGACACCGTATTTCGCGAAAATAACGTTTGCCCCTGACTGCTGGGACCCACCAGCTACATCTTCGCACACAAGGAAGTGCATCCGGGCAAAAAAAACGATTCGCCCCCCTGACTGCTGGGACCCACCAGCTACATCTTCGCAGGCAAGGAAGTGCCTGACAGTCGGGACCCACCTGGTCGAAGCATACGTAGCGTTGTCATTCTGGTCGCGAACGTGTACGTACATATATACTGGTGGATGTAGAGGCGCGCATGTGTCGTAGTAGAGGCGCGTACGTGTCGTAGTAGAGGCGCGCACGTAGCATGTACACGTACGTACAGCGGCCAGGGTGCAAGAAAGAAAATACGGCCACGTATGTGTACATACGGGCGGGGTCTCGAACGCCTACTCGCGCATACGTACGGCCAGGGCTCGTGTACATGGCTGGGTCGGAACGGAGAAACAGCGTCGTCGTCGTGTTCATGGGGAGGCAACAGAATGCGTCGTGTTCATGTGGAGGCAACGGAATGCGTCGTGTTCATGGGGAGGGGTGTGGCGTACCGCAAAACGGAGGAAACGGACCTCCTACGGTCGAAACGGGGGTCCTGTTGATCGAGAGGAGTGTGGCGTACCACAAAACGGAGGAAACGGACCTCCTACGGTCGAAACGGGGGTCCTGTTGATCGGGAGGGGTGTGGCATACCGCAAAACGGAGGAAACGGACCTCCTACGGTCGAAACGGGGGTCCTGTTGATCGGGAGGGGTGTGGTGTACCGCAAAACGGACGAAATGGACCTCCTACGGTCGAAACGGGGGTCCTGTTGATCGGGAGGGGTGTGGCGTACCGCAAAATGGACGAAACGGACCTCCTACGGTCGAAACGGGGGTCCTGTTCATCGGGAGGGGTGTGGCATACCACAAAACGGGACTCCACGGGATACTGTTCATCTCCACCGTCGACCTCCTCCAGCCTCCACGGGCTCCTGTTCATCCATCCTCCACCGCGCACTACTCCACCGGCTACTGTTCAACCACCCCTCCACGGGCACCCCTCCACCGTCTACTGTTCATCCAGCCCTCCACACCACGGGGTCCTGTTCAACCACCCCTCCACGGGCACCCCTCCACCGTCTACTGTTCATCCAGCCCTCCACCACACCACGGGGTCCTGTTCATCCAGAGGCAACGACACCGCTCACTGTTCATCCAAACCCCCCCCCCCCCCGCGCAACACTCACTGTTCATCCCAGAGGCAGCATCGATCGGCTTCAGGTAGCAGCAGTAGCGAAGGAATCGCTCGATCGGGTTCAGTTAACAGCCATCGATCGATCGCTCGGGTTTAGTAACGCGTAGCCTGCAGTGCAATCGCTCGGGTTCAGTTAGAGCCCAACGCCTCGCTCGGGTTCAGTTAGAGCCAACGCCTCGCACACACGCGCGTACATGTACGAGAGAAACACGCATCGCTCGGCCCCCGACCTCCCACCGTAACCGGGAACTCGCCGAAATTTTCCTCGCCCTCACTTCTACCACGGTTTTTTCCGTCATGGACGGCCCAAAGAATGTCATGCAGCTGTGTCTCCGGCCCGCCCAGGACGAAAAGCCCATTTTCTGTCATGATTTCTTGTCATAGAAGTAGGAGCCCACCACATCTATGATGATACCGGGTTTTGTCACAATTATCGTCATAGAAGTGTCATATGTATGACAGAAAAAAAATTCGTTCGGCCCAAAATGTCACGGATGTGTCTTTTTTTTGTAGTGTTCCCTCTTTTTTCTTTCTTCGAGCCGCCGGCTGTTGATCGAGCCGGCTTCTTGCTTCTAACTTCTGGCTCTTTCATTTTCTTGTTTGAGCAGACTTCTTCCCTGGTCACTCTGGCGCCGCTAACCAAGCCATCGAGGCTGATCGCAAAGGACGGAGGGCGGAAGGTGCGCAGATTGCTGCCAACGCCCCTCGGACCCTTAGCGAACAACTTCTCAGCATCCAGGCCCGTCTTCGGCTGGCTCATCGGATGTTGCGCCGTCTTCAGCGCGTCGGCGCCCAGGCGATCTCCGCCCTGTGGCCAGACATGCCGGCTCCGCGCACTCCCAGTCGGACTGCTGACTGGCTGGAGGTGGCGGCCGGCCGTCTTGAGGCTTGGAAGGGTTCCTCGGCCCGGGCTGGAGCACGCCGGGCCTTAAGTTTGTCAAGGCGTGGTACCCTGGGCTAAATCTAGCCCAGTTGACCATGTTTCGACAGGAGGCCTAGGAGGAGCTGGTGGCGGTGGAGTGTGATCTTATCAAGCGGGCGGCGGCGATCGCCGAGTACACCAACACCAGCATCTTCGTCCCGGAGCTGGCCAAGAATGGTGCCGAGGCGCCACCAGAGTGGTTCGAGCTGAACCCGAAGGATGGCGAGGACTCGGCCGAAGTGATCGACTCCAGCGATGAGGGAGAAGACGAGGAGGACGAGGAAAGTGAAGAGGAAGCGCCAGAGGTTGAAGCGGACGGCCAGCCTCAACTCGACCGCGCCTCCAGCAACGAGCCATGCCCGAGCGAGCCGACTGCTGCTGAAGGCGACCAAGCGGAGACTGACCAGCTGGCTGCTCCACCAACCGGCGCCACCGACTCCACCATTCCGCCAAACCCGTCTGCTGCTCCCTAGGTTGCCAATTTATCTTTTGTTTTTTCCTACTTATCAGTCTCGACAAACTTTGTTAACTTCGCACAATTCCACCCGCGGGGTGTATTTCAAACTTCTGTTGAATGTTGGCCAAGGGCCTTTTGATGTGTAAATATGTTTGCTGAGTTCTATCTTTCCTTGCTTTCTGCTCCTTGGCTTTTTTCCTTTGCCGCCCTCCCTGGGCTGCCGTCTTGCCAGCCAAACAGCCGCTCTGCGGACTACGGCTGGGTTAAGTACTTGGCTGCTTTGGGAGGGTAAGTACTTAGCCGCTTAGAGCATTTAGCAATTTAAGTAGAAACCGGCCAGCTGGCTGCTCAGCAGCCAGTCTGCGAGGCGGGAAGCCGGCTTGAACTATGTACGTGCTTTTGGGTCCTTAGCCATTTTTCATGTGGACACCCTTTCTGCCTTTGACTCCTGCCTACCGTGCAGCCGCTCTGCGAGCTGCGGCTTTGGCAGGAGAGGGCTTAGGTCCCAACACATTACTTGTCCAGCTGCAGGAAGCATTACATAGTACAAGGCGGCGAGCCCCCGGGCCAACTGATCGAACCCGGTGCCAGGCGGAATAATGAAATAACACATTCATAGGCATAATACTTATCATGTACATAAAAGAGGGTAGTCCCCGAGTTCTTCTCGGGGGACCTGGAGTCTTCGTACTTAATACAAAAGGGTAGCATGGTACATACTGTGTCAACTGTAAAACCTTCGAAGGAGATTTGCATTCCATGGCCGCTCTGTATCCTTGCCGGAGTCGTCTCTTTTGCATGCTCGAGGCTTCTGAGCATCGATCAGGTAGTAGGAGTCATTGCCCAACACCTTGCTGATGATGAAGGGGCCCTCCCAAGGTGCCGAGAGCTTGTGCTGGCCGGCTGTTCGCTGGATCAGCCAAAGCACAAGGTCTCCCTCTTGGAAGGATCTTGGCTTGACCTTCCGGTTGTAGTATCGGCGTAGACTCTGCTGGTAGATGGTGGACCGACTGAGTGGCAACAGCCGGCCCTCTTCCAGCATATCGACGCCGTCTTCTCGTGCCTCTCTTGCCTCCTCTTCGGTGTACATGGTGACTCGAGGGGGGTCAAATTCTATATCCGTCGGGATGACGGCTTCAGCACCGTAGACGAGGAAGAAAGGCGTGAAGCCGGTTGACTTGTTTGGAGTTGTGCGCAGGCTCCAGAGGACGGCCGGCAGCTCGTCGAGCCAACAGCTGGCCGAACGCTCCAGAGGCTCGACCAGTCGGGGCTTGATGCCAGACAAAATGAGGCCGTTTGCTCGCTCCACCTGGCCGTTTGACTGCGGATGGGCAACGGATGCTAGGTACAGTCGGATGCCCTGCGTCGCGCAAAAATGGGCCAAGGCGCCTTTGGCAAAGTTTGTGCCGTTGTCGGTGATGATGTTGTGTGGTATGCCATACCGGATGGTGATGTCGGAGATGAAAGTCACAGCAGTCGGACCATTCAACTTCTTAATTGGCTTTGCTTCTATCCACTTGGTGAACTTGTCCACCGCGACAAGCAGATGAGTCATGCCGCCGCGTGATGTCTTGAATGGTCCCACCATGTCCAGCCCCCAGACAACAAAGGGCCAGGCAATGGGGATGGTCTTGAGTGCAGAAGCCGGCTGATGCGGCTTGGAGCGGAACTTTTGGCACCCTTTGCATTTCTGGACCAAGTCTTTGGCATCTTTTAGAGCAGTTGGCCAGAAAAACCCATGGCGGAAAGCTTTGGCAACAAGTGCTCTTGAAGCCGCGTGGTGGCCACACTCGCCTTGGTGGATATCTTTGAGGATTGCTTGGCCTTGCTCTGGCTCCACGCAGCGCTGGTACACACTAGTGACGTTGCGCCTCACATGTTCTCTGTTGACAATAGTGTATGCTGCCGCCCGACGTTGCACTTGTCGGGCCGAGATCTCATCAGTCGGCAGCTCTTTATTCACCAGAAAGTTGAGGATGGGCTGAGCCCAGGGAGGTGCTGATATTTCTTCTACTGCAAGGACTGCTACTTGCACAAGGGCGGTTGGGCCGGGAGGCGGTGGATTGGAGTCGGCTGCCACTTGCTGAGTCGATGAAGTCCCCAGGCCGACTGCTGCAATCCCCGGGCGGGGTGCGGCTGCTGCAGTCCCCGGGCCGCCTGCCGAATTCCCCGCGCCGGCTGCTGGGGTTCTCAAGTCGGATCCGACTGCTTCAGGAGGAGCCGGCACGAAGATGGAATCTGACTCTGGCGATGGCTTGACAGACGGTTTGAGGAGGCGTTGCAGGGCGACGCCGGCTGGTATTGCTTGCCGGGTAGAGCCAATCCGTGCCAAAGCATCGGCTTGCTCATTGTCATTTCTTGGCACATGGAGGAACTCGCACCCTTCGAAGTATCCACTGAGTTGCTGTACGAGGAAGCGGTAGCTCTCCATATTTGCGTCCTTGGCGTCCCAGTCACCTGACGACTGCTGGACCACCAAGTCAGAATCACCATAGCACAGGATCCGGCGAATGCCGAGTTCCTTGGCAAGCCGGAGCCCGTGAATGAGTGCTTCATATTCAGCAACATTGTTGGAGGCGGCAAAGTGGATTTGCAGCACATATCTGAGCTTGTCGCCTTTGGGAGAGGTGAGGACGATGTCGGCTCCCAAACCGGTGCGCATCTTGGAACCATCAAAGTGCATTTGCCAATGAGTGGAGTCTGGCGCTGGTGGCAGGTACTGGGTCTCGGCCCAGTCGACGAGGAAGTCGGCCAGTGCTTGTGACTTGATGGCGGTGCGAGGCTGGTAGTAGATGGTGTAGGAAGGCAAATCTATGGCCCATTTGGCCACTCGGCCTGAAGCATCTTGGCTTCCAATGATCTCGGCAAGTGGAGCAGTGCATACCACGGTGATTGGGTGTTCTTGAAAGTATGGCTTCAGCTTCTTGGCGGCGAAGTGTACGCCGTAGCACATCTTCTGATAGTGGGGGTAGTTCTGCTTGGAGGCGGACAATACTTCACTCAGGTAATACACCGGCCTCTGGACCGGCAGTGCTTTGCCTTCTTCCTTGCGTTCCACAACTATGACTGTGCTGACCACCCGGCTGGTGGCGGCGATGTAGAGAAGCATGGGCTCCTTAGCAGTCGGAGCCGCCAGGACAGGCGGGGTGGTCAACATCTTTTTGAGCTGGAAAAAAGCTTCATCCGCCTTGTCGTTCCACTCAAAAAAAGTGGTCTTCTTCATGAGCTGGTACAGGGGAAGAGCCTTCTCACCCAGCCGACTGATGAAACGGCTGATGGATGCCAAGCAGCCGGTAAATTTTTGGACGTCCAGCAGCCGGGTGGGCACCTCCATCCTCTCGATGGCCTTGATCTTCACAGGGTTGCACTCTATGTCGCGCTCTGAGACCAGGAAGCCAAGAAGTTGGTCGGCTGGTACTCCAAAGACACATTTCTCCGGGTTGAGCTTGATCTAAAAGCGGCGCAAGTTTTAAAAGGTCTCCTTGAGGTCTTCTAGCAGCGTTCCACGCTTCTCCGTCTTCACCACAACATCGTCCACATAGACGTGGGCGTTTCTGCCGAGTTGCTTGAGGAGACACTTCTGCATGCAATGCTGAAACGTGGCGCCGACATTTCTCAAGCCGAACGTCATGGTCAGGTAGCAGAAGGCTTCGAATGGCGTGATGAAGGCGGTCTTCAACCTGTCAGCTGGGTTCAGCTTGATCTGATGATACCCTGAGTATGCATCCAAAAAGCTTAACAGTTCGCATCCGGCTGTGGAGTCAATCACTTGGTCGATTCTTGGCAAAGCAAATGGGTCTTTGGGGCAAGCTTTGTTGAGGCTGGTATAATCAATACACATGCGCCACTGCTTATTCTTCTTCAGTACAAGGACTGGGTTGGCTAACCATTCTGGAAAGAACACTTCCATGATGAAGCCGGCTGCTAGAAGCCGGGCTATATCTTCTGCAACAACTCTTCTGTTTTCTTCTGACAGGCGGCGCAAGGGCTGCCTGACCGGCTTGACGTCAGGTCGGACATGTAGCTTGTGCTCGGTGAAATCCGTCGGAACACCCGACATGTCCTTGGGAGACCATGCAAAGATGTCTCGATTCTCACGGAGGAAATCGACGAGCTCGCTTTCCTATTTGCTGTCAAGGTGTGCACCTATGACAGCGTGCCTCTCCGGATGCTCCGGGTCCAAGGGTATCTTCTTTGTTTCCTTTGCCGACTTGAACAAGCCCTCAGCTTCTGACTCCTTGGGGTTTGACGACATTTCCGGCTGCTTGCCTGCCATTGCCACAACCCGGTCAAGGAGCCACTTCTCTGCTGCAATTACGAGGGACTCGGCTAGCCGGCTGCTGTCTGCTGCACAGGCGGACGACTTCTTGTAGTCTCCTGTTATGGTTAGGATTTCCTTGGTGCTTGGCATCTTCATCTTGAGGTAAGCATAGTGGGGGACCGCCATGAACTTGGCCAGGGCAGGCCGGCCAAGTAGCGCATGATAGGGGCTCTCAAGGTCCACCACCTCAAACCATACTGGCTCTCGGCGAAAGTGATCTTTGTCTCCGAAGAGGACATCTATCTGAGTTTTGCCGATTGGTGAGCAGGAAAGGCCAGAAGCTATGCCATAGAATACAGTCCGACTGGGCTAGAGCTGTCTCTGTTTGATTCCCAGCTTCTCCATAGTATCTTTGTACAGGATGTTGATGCTGCTGCCGCCATCTATCAGAACTCGGGAGAAGCGAGCAGCCCGCCTCTCCGTGGCGAAGGTGGCATCCAACACCAGAGCATAAGAATCGGGAGAAGGCATCACCTCCGGGTGGTTAGCTCTGCTCCAGCTGATGGGCTTTTCAGACCAATGCATGAACTCGGGGGTCTCTGATGCCACTGCATTTACTTCTTGTTGCCGCTGCCGTCTGTTGTGCTTATCGTCGGCCACGCTGGTTGCTACCTCTTGAGCACTGCGTTGGTTTTCCCTTGAAGAGGAAAGGGTGATGCAGCAAAGTAGCGTAAGTATTTCCCTCAGTTTTTGAGAACCAAGGTATCAATCCAGTAGGAGGCTACGCGCAAGTCCCTCGCACCTACACAAAACAAATAAATCCTTGCAACCAACGCGATAAGGGGTTGTCAATCCCTACACGGCCACTTACGAGAGTGAGATCTGATAGATATGATAGGATAATATTTTTGGTATTTTTGTGATAAAGATGCAAAGTAAAATATAAGCAAAGTAAAAAAGCAAAGGAAATAACTAAGTATTGGAAGATTAATATGATGAAGATAGACCCGGGGGCCATAGGTTTCACTAGTAGCTTCTCTCAAGAGCATAAGTATTTTACGGTGGGTGAACAAATTACTGTTGAGCAATTGACAGAATTGAGCATAGTTATGAGAATATCTAGGTATGATCATGTATATAGGAATCACGTCCGAGACAAGTAGACCGACTCCTGCCTGCATCTACTACTATTACTCCACTCATCGACCGCTATCCAGCATGCATCTAGAGTATTAAGTTCATAAAAACAGAGTAACGCCTTAAGCAAGATGACATGATGTAGAGGGATAAATTCATGCAATATGATAAAAAACCCATCTTGTTATCCTCGATGGCAACAATACAATACGTGCCTTGCTGCCCCTACTGTCACTGGGAAAGGACACCGCAAGATTGAACCCAAAGCTAAGCACTTCTCCCATTGCAAAAAGATCAATCTAGTAGGCCTAACCAAACTGATAATTTGAAGAGACTTGCAAAGATAACCAATCATACATAAAAGAATTCAGAGAAGATTCAAATATTGTTCATAGATAAACTTGATCATAAACCCACAATTCATCGGTCTCAACAAACACACCGCAAAAGAAGATTATATCGAATAGATCTCCACGAGAGAGGGGGAGAACATTGTATTGAGATCCAAAAAGAGAGAAGAATCCATCTACCTAATAACCATGGACCCGAAGGTCTGAAGTAAACTACTCACACTTCATCAGAGGGGCTATGGTGTTGATGTAGAAGCCCTCCGTGATCGATGCTCCCTCCGGCGGAGCTCCGGAACAGGCCCCAAGATGGGATCTCGTGGGTACAGAAGGTTGCGGCAGTGGAATTAGGTTTTTGGCTCTGTATCTGATCGTTTGGGGGTACGTAGGTATATATAGGAGGAAGGAGTACTTCGATGGAGCAACAGGGGGCCCACGAGGGTGGAGGGCGCGCCCTGGGGGGTAGGCGTGCCCCCCTACCTCGTGGCCTCCTCCTTTATTTCTTGACGTAGGGTCCAAGTCTCATGGATCTTGTTCGTTCTAAAAATCAAGTTCCCGGAGGTTTCATTCCGTTTGGACTCCGTTTGATATTCCTTTTCTGCGAAACTCTGAAATGGGCAAAAAAACAGCAATTCTGGGCTGGGCCTCCGGTTAATAGGTTAGTCCCAAAAATAATATAAAAGTGAATAATAAAGCCCAATAATGTCCAAAACAGTAGATAATATAGCATGGAGCAATCAAAAATTATAGATACGTTGGAGACGTATCAAGCATCCCCAAGCTTAATTCCTGCTCGACCTCGAGTAGGTAAATGATAAAAACAGAATTTTTGATGCGGAGTGCTACTTGGCATAATTTCAATGTAATTCTTCTTAATTGTGGTATGAATATTCAGATCCGAAAGATTCAAGACAAAAGTTTAATATTGACATAAAAATAATAATACTTCAAGCATACTAACAAAGCAATTATGTCTTCTCAAAATAACATGGCCAAAGAAAGTTATCCCTGCAAAATCATATAGTCTGGCTATGCTCTATCTTCACCACACAAAGTATTTAAATCATGCACAACCCCGATGCAAGCAAAGCAATTGTTTCATACTTTTGACGTTCTCAAACTTTTTCAATCTTCACGCAATACATGAGCGTGAGCCATGGACATAGCACTATATGTGGAACAGAATGGTGGTTGTGGAGAAGACAAAAAGGGAGAAGATAGTCTCACATCAACTAGGCGTATCAACGGGCTATGGAGATGCCCATCAATAGATATCAATGTGAGTGAGTAGGGATTGCCATACAACAGATGCACTAGAGCTATTAGTATATGAAAGCTCAACAAAAGAAACTAAGTGGGTGTGCATCCAACTCGCTTGCTCACGAAGACCTAGGGCATTTTGAGGAAGCCCATCATTGGAATATACAAGCCAAGTTCTATAATGAAAAATTCCCACTAGTATATGAACGTGACAAAATGAGAGACTCTCTATCATGAAGATCATGCTGCTACTTTGAAGCACAAGTGTAGTAAAAGGATAGTAACATTGTCCCTTCTCTCTTTTTCTCTCATTTTTTTATTTTTTTATTTGGGCCTTTTTTCTCTCTTTTTTTATGGCCTCTTTTCTTTTCTTTCTTTTTTATTTTTCGTCCGGAGTCTCATCCCGACTTGTGGGGGAATCATAGTCTCCATCATCCTTTCCTCACTTGGGACAATGCTCTAAAAATGATGATCATCACACTTTTATTTTCTTACAACTCAACAATTAGAACTCGATACTTAGAACAAAATATGACTCTATATGAATGCCTCCGGTGGTGTACCGGGATATGCAATGAATCAAGAGTGACATGTATGAAATAATTATGAACGATGGCTTTGCCACAAATACGATGTCAACTACATGATCATGCAAAGCAATATGACAATGATGGAGCGTGTCATAATAAACGGAATGGTGGAAAGTTGCATGGCAATATATCTCGGAATGGCTATGGAAATGCCATGATAGGTAGGTATGGTGGCTGTTTTGAGGAAGGTTTATGGTGGGTGTATGATACCGGCGAAAAGTGTGCGGTATTAGAGAGGCTAGCAATGGTGGAAGGAAGAAGAGTGTGTATAATCCATGGACTCAACATTAGTCATAAAGAACTCATATACTTATTGCAAAAATCTACAAGTTATCAAAGCAAAGTATTACACGCATGCTCCTAGGGGGATAGATTGGTAGGAAAAGACCATCGCTCGTCCCCGACCACCACTCATAAGGAAGACAATCAACAAATAAATTATGCTCCGACTTCATCACGTAACGGTTCACCATACGTGCATGCTACGGGAATCACAAACTTTAACACAAGTATCTCTCAAATTCACAACTACTCAACTAGCATGACTCTAATATCACCATCTTTATATCTGAAAACAATTATCAAGCATCAAACTTTTCTTATTATTCAACACACTCATAAGAAAGTTTTTACTAATCTTGAATACCAAGCATATTAGGATTATTTAAGCAAATTACCATGCTATTTAAGACTCTCAAAATAATCTAAGTGAAGCATGAGAGATTAATAGTTTCTATAAAACAAATCCACGTCCGTGCTCTAAAAGATATAAGTGAAGCACTAGAGCAAAACTATATAACTCAAAAGATATAAACGAAGCACATAGAGTATTCTAACAAATTCCAAATCATGTATGGCTCTGTCAAAAGGTGTGTACAGCAAGGATGATTGTGGTAAACTAAAAATCAAAGACTCAAATCATACATGACGCTCCAAGCAAAACACATATCATGTGGTGAATAAAAATATAGCTCCAAGTAAAGTTACCGATGGAAGTAGACGAAAGAGGGGATGCCTTCTGGGGCATCCCCAAGCTTTGGCTTTATGGTATCCTTAGATTATCTTGGGGGTGCCATGGGCATCCCCAAGCTTAGGCTCTTTCCACTCCTTGTTCCATAATCCATCTAATCTTTCACCCAAAACATGAAAACTTCACAACACAAAACTCAACAGAAAATCTCGTGAGCTCCGCTAGCGAAAGAAAACAAAAGACCACTTCAAGGTACTGTAATGAACTCATTCTTTATTTATATTGGTGTTAAACCTACTGTATTCCAACTTCTCTATGGTTTATAAACTATTTTACTAGCCATAGATTCATCAAAATAAGCAAACAACACACGAAAAACAGAATCTGTCAAAAACAGAACAGTCTGTACTAATCTATAACTAACGCAAACTTCATGTTCTGGTGATTTTTAACAATTATTTTCATGAACAGAAAGTTTCTGGAAATTTTTGCAAGATCAAACAACTATCATCCGAGAAGATCCTATAGGTTTAACTTGGCACAAACACTAATTAAAACATAAAAACACATCTAACCAGAGGCTAGAACAAATATTTATTCCTAAACAGAAGCAAAAAGCAAAAAACTAAAAATAAAATTGGGTTGCCTCCCAACAAGCGCTATCGTTTAACGCCCCTAGCTAGGCATAAAAGCAAGGATAGATCTAGGTATTGCCATCTTTGGTAGGCAATCCATAAGTGGCTCTCATGATAGATTCATATGGTAATTTTATTTTCTTCCTAGGGAAGTGTTCCATGCCTTTCTTTAATGGAAATTGGAATCTAATATTCCCTTCCTTCATATCAATAATTGCACCAATCGTTCTAAGGAAAGGTCTACCAAGAATAATAGGACATGAAGGATTGCAGTCTATGTCAAGAACAATAAAATCTACGGGCACATAGTTCCTATTTGCAACAATAAGAACATCATTAATTCTTCCCATAGGTTTCTTAATAGTGGAATCCGCAAGGTGCAAGTTTAGAGAGCAATCATCAAAATCACGGAAATCTAGCAAATCGCACAAAGTTTTGGGAATAGTGGAAACACTAGCACCCAAATCACATAAAGCATAGAACTCATGATCCTTAATCTTAATTTTAATAGTAGGTTCCCACTCATCATAAAGTTTTCTAGGGATAGAAACTTCCAACTCAAGTTTTTCTTCATAAGATTGCATCAAGGCATCAATGATATGTTTAGTAAAAGCTTTATTTTGACTATAAGCATGAGGAGAATTTAGCACGGATTGCAATAAGGAAATACAATCTATCAAAGAGCAATTATCATAATTAAATTCCTTGAAATCCAAAATAGTGGGTTTATCATCTAATGTTTTGATTTCTTCAGTCCCACTTTTATCAATTTTAGCATCAAGATCTAAAAACTCCAAATTTTTGGAACGCCTTCTAGGTAAAGGTGGATCATATTCAGTCTCATCATTATCAAGATTCATATTGCAAAACAAGGATTTAATAGGAGACACATCAATAACTTTTAGATCTTCATCTTTATTTTCATAGAAATTTGAAGAATACGCTTTCATAAAGCAATCTTTCTTAGCACGCATCCTAGCGGTTCTTTCTTTGCACTCATCAATGGAAATTCTCATGGCTTTGAGAGACTCATTGATATCATGCTTAGGAGGAATAGATCTAAGTTTTAAAGAATCAACATCAAGAGAAATTCTATCAACGTTCCTAGCCAATTCATCAACTTTAAGCAATTTCTCTTCAAGCAAAACATTGAAATTCTTTTGTGAATTCATAAACTCTTTAACACTAGTCTCAAATTCAGAGGGCATCTTATTAAAATTTCCATAAGAGTTGTTGTAGGAATAACCATAATTATTAGAGGAATTGCTAGGATAAGGCCTAGGATTAAAGTTTCCTCTATACGCGTTGTTACCAAAATTATTCCTACCAACAAAATTCACATCCATAGATTCATTATTATTCTCAATCAAAGTAGACAAGGGCATATCATTAGGATCAGAAGAAACACTCTTAGTAGCAAATAATTTCATAAGTTCATCCATCTTTCCACTCAAAACATTAATTTCTTCTATCGCATGCACTTTCTTATTAGTAGATCTTTCAGTGTGCCATTGAGAATAATTAACCATAATATTATCTAGAAGTTTAGTAGCTTCTCCTAAAGTGATTTCCATAAAAGTGCCTCCCGCGGCCGAATCTAAAAGATTTCTAGAAGCAAAATTCAATCCGGCATAAAATTTTTGTATAATCATCCACAAGTTCAAACCATGTGTAGGGCAATTACGTATCATTAATTTCATCCTCTCCCAAGCTTGTGCAACATGTTCATGATCAAGTTGCTTAAAATTCATAATATCGTTTCTAAGAGAGATGATCTTAGCGGGAGGAAAATACTTAGAGATAAAAGCATCTTTGCACTTATTCCAAGAATCAATACTATTTTTAGGCAAAGACGAAAACCAAGCTTTAGCACGATCTCTAAGCGAAAAAGGAAATAGCTTCAATTTAACAATATCATTGTCCATATCTTTCTTCTTTTTCATATCACACAAATCAACGAAGCTATTTAGATGAGTAGCGGCATCTTCACTAGGAAGGCCGCGAATTGATCTTTCATGACAAGATTCAACAAAGCAGCATTGATTTCACAAGATTCAGTATTGGTAAGAGGAGCAATCGGAGTGCTAAGGAAATCATTATTATTGGTATTGGTAAAGTCACATAATTTGGTACTATCTTGAGCCATCGCGACAAACAAGCAATCCAACACACGAGCAAACAAAAAGCAAACGAGAAAGAGGCAAACGGACAAGAGAGGGCGAAAAAATGGCAAGGGTGAAGTGGGGGAGAGGAAAACGAGAGGCAAATGGAAAATAATGTAATGCGGGAGATAAGGGATTGTGATGGGTACTTGGTATGTTGACTTTTGCGTAGACCTCCCCGGAAACGGTGCCAGAAATCCTTCTTGCTACCTCTTGAGCACTGCGTTGGTTTTCCCTTGAAGAGGAAAGGGTGATGCAGCAAAGTAGCGTAAGTATTTCCCTCAGTTTTTGAGAACCAAGGTATCAATCCAGTAGGAGGCTACGCGCGAGTCCCTCGCACCTACACAAAACAAATAAATCCTCACAACCAACGCGATAAGGGGTTGTCAATCCCTACACGGCCACTTACGAGAGTGAGATCTGATAGATATGATAGGATAATATTTTTGGTATTTTTGTGATAAAGATGCAAAGTAAAATATAAGCAAAGTAAAAAGCAAAGGAAATAACTAAGTATTGGAAGATTAATATGATGAAGATAGACCCGGGGGCCATAGGTTTCACTAGTAGCTTCTCTCAAGAGCATAAGTATTTTACGGTGGGTGAACAAATTACTGTTGAGCAATTGACAGAATTGAGCATAGTTATGAGAATATCTAGGTATGATCATGTATATAGGAATCACGTCCGAGACAAGTAGACCGACTCCTGCCTGCATCTACTACTATTACTCAACTCATCGACCGCTATCCAGCATGCATCTAGAGTATTAAGTTCATAAAAACAGAGTAACGCCTTAAGCAAGATGACATGATGTAGAGGGATAAATTCATGCAATATGATAAAAAACCCATCTTGTTATCCTCGATGGCAACAATACAATATGTGCCTTGCTGCCCCTACTGTCACTGGGAAAGGACACCGCAAGATTGAACCCAAAGCTAAGCACTTCTCCCATTGCAAGAAAGATCAATCTAGTAAGCCAAACCAAACTGATAATTCGAAGAGACTTGCAAAGATAACCAATCATACATAAAAGAATTCAGAGAAGATTCAAATATTGTTCATAGATAAGCTTGATCATAAACCCACAATTCATCGGTCTCAACAAACACACCGCAAAAGAAGATTATATCGAATAGATCTCCACAAGAGAGGGGGAGAACATTGTATTGAGATCCAAAAAGAGAGAAGAAGCCATCTAGCTAATAACCATGGACCCGAAGGTCTGAAGTAAACTACTCACACTTCATCGGAGGGGCTATGGTGTTGATGTAGAAGCCCTCCATGATCGATGCCCCCTCCGGCGGAGCTCCGGAACAGGCCCCAAGATGGGATCTCGTGGGTACAGAAGGTTGCGGCGGTGGAATTAGGTTTTTGGCTCCGTATCTGATCGTTGGGGGTGCGTAGGTATATATAGGAGGAAGGAGTACTTCGATGGAGCAACAGGGGGCCCACGAGGGTGGAGGGCGCGCCCCCTACCTCGTGGCCTCCTCCTTTATTTCTTGACGTAGGGTCCAAGTCTCCTGGATCTTGTTCGTTTTGAAAATCAAGTTCCCGAAGGTTTCATTCTGTTTGGACTCCGTTTGATATTCCTTTTCTGCGAAACTCTGAAATAGGCAAAAAAACAGCAATTCTGGGCTGGGCCTCCGGTTAATAGGTTAGTCCCAAAAATAATATAAAAGTGAATAATAAAAGCCAATAATGTCCAAAACAGTAGATAATATAGCATGGAGCAATCAAAAATTATAGATACGTTGGAGACGTATCACTGGTGAACACGACATAAGCTCCATGCTCTTCAGGATATTCATCTTTTATTGCGCCGACTGGCCGAACCGCCGACTGTTGGGGACGAGGAGGAAGCGGGCCGGCAGGCGGAGGAGGCTGGAGTCCGTCGCCCTTGGCGATCCTGGTGAGCCAGTGGCATTTCCGAGTGGTGTGGTTGGACGACTTCGCGTCGCTGTGGAACTTGCGGGGTGCATCTAGAGTCTGCTCGTACGAGAAGGCGGGCAACCAGTTGGGCTTGCCGCCCTTCTGGCGTTTGGGAGGAGGCTGCCCTTCTGGCTGCTGGTCTTCAACTGTCGCCACCTGCCGGCTTGTGGAAGCCGGCTGCATGGCCTTGCGCTTATGGTCATTCTGTTGCTGACGCCGACTGGTGTCACCTGCCGGGGTCCGAGGAGCTTGAGGGGCCACCTTGCCCGATGCATCAACTTGGATCTCCGCCTTCATGGAGGAGTCGGTCGTGGCGTACTTGTCTGCTATGATCAGCAGTTCGTCGAGGGTCGTTGGCTCGTCGCAGAGAAGCTTGTGCTTGAGGAGGGTGCCTTCTCGGCACCCGGCGGTGAAGTACTCGATGGCCTGCACCTCGTGCACGCCCTCGCAAGAGTTGCGCAGCTCGGCCCAACGCGTGAGGTAATCGCGAGTTGATTCGTTGGGGCCTTGGACGCACAAGCAGAGTTGGCGAGGCTTGGGCGGCCGCTTGTAGGTGCTGGTGAAGTTGCGGATGAAGGCCTCGGTGAAATCAACCCAGCTGTTGATGCTGCGGGGCTTCAGGCTGTTCAGCCATGTCCGGGCCATGCCCTGGAGCATTAGCGGAACGTACTTCATGGCAATGCGCTTATTGCCATTGGCGATGCTGACGGCTGTGGAGTAGTCGACCAGCCAGTCCTCCGGCTTCACGGAGCCGGTGT
This sequence comes from Triticum aestivum, assembly GCF_018294505.1. Classification (NCBI taxonomy): domain Eukaryota; kingdom Viridiplantae; phylum Streptophyta; class Magnoliopsida; order Poales; family Poaceae; genus Triticum; species Triticum aestivum. The sequence continues at coordinate 181,989,790 of NC_057814.1, forward strand.
ACTTGGGTGTATCTCTCGGGAGCATGAACCCTTTGGGGAAGGGCTCATCTCCGATGTGGGGGCCAAAACAAGGCGGACCCAGCTCGTCTTCTTCTTCTAGGGCCAGGGATCGGTTGAGGCGGTCGATCCGGTGGCGGGCGTCGTTCTCTCTGACTCCTTCTCGGCGACCAAGGCGGTCGCCGAGCGTCGGGTGGTCAACAGGCGGCGGGGAAATGCGCCTCTCCCTGCGGGGAGGGGGAGGCGGACAGTCGTCTCGTCGCTGCACTGCTCTTGGGCAGCCGTCTTGGTCGCGCTCGATGGTGATGCGAGTCCGGCTGCGGCTGGCAGTCGGCTCCTTGTCTCTTCTATCGCGGACGCCACCAGTCGGCGTCCGAGATGTCGCGCCTTGCTCTCGGCAGGGAGGCGGGTCGTCGTTTCGCCGGTTGGGCGCCTCAGTGCGGCAGCCGGCTTCGTGCTGCTCGGCAGCCACATCAAGGAGCTGCTGGACGCGCTCCGTCATGTGGTGACGCTCGTCGCCCTCGTGCTTGTCTAGCTCGTCTGCTGCCGCCTGGGCAGTTCGTATGTTCTCCGCGGGCGTGGCGTAGACGGGGCGATCTGCCTCGAACATGCTGGCGATAGCTGCGCCGCGCTGCCGGATCGTGCCAATGCGGCTAGGCCCACCAGGAGCCGGCGTGCTGCCGACGGCACGGTCCATCTCATGCTAGTAGGCCTCCGAAAGGCGTCTCATGCTAACCAGCCTGTTGGCGCTTTCGTCGAGCTGGACGCGGCATGCTTCCAGCGTCTCGGTGTCGGTGTCTTCAGGAATGGGCGCAGTCAGGTCTTGCAGCGCCGCCTGCAACGGATCCTGGCCACCTCCGCCAGAGTGCTCCCCGTGGCTGATGACGAGGACCTCCATGACGGTGCTGCCGCCGCTGTCCGTGCAAGGAAGCGGTTCGTCCTAGACCACCACGTTGGTGGGGAACGCGTCAAGCAACGTCGTGTCGGAGTTGACAAGCATCGGGTCGGTGGATCCAACCGACTCCAAGTCCGCAGCGGGCTCGCTGGCGACATGGAGCTGATCGAGGAGGCTCACGAGGCGGCTCTCGGGGCCTTCTGTGCCCGCATCGGATGCGGGCTCGCCGGAGAGGCAGATCTCGCCAACAAGATCGGCGAGGCAGCTCGTCGCGCAAACGACCTCCGCGCCACGCAGCGCATCGGCGTAGACGCCGTCTGGCGTGCCGGGCTTGCTGCGCTCGCCAGGAAGGAACAAGGTTCCCATCCAGAACAGGTCTCCGGACGACGGTGCACCTCGCCCCACGGTGGGCGTCAAATGTAGGGGGTTGGGTGCGACATATGCCAAAGGATGGCTTATCATGGTGGGAGCGAGTAGAACGTCACCGGTGCCCGGAAGCGGGATGAGGCGTAGACACGAACGTCGGCGTACTTTACCCAGGTTCGGGGCTCTCCTAGGAGATAACACCCCTAGTCCTGCTCTGCGGGGTCTCCGCATGATCACTAAGGCACTAGTGGATACAATGGTGCTCCTCGAGCTGTATGCTAGAGGTAGAAGAAGGCAGACACACTCTCTCCTTCCTCTAGATATGAGTCTAGGTCTAACAGGGTGGGAACCCGTTGCATGGGTGCCCTGGGGGGGTTTATATAGGCCTACCCCCCAGGGGTACAATAGTAATCTAGCCGGGTGTAGGACCCGGCTGTCAGTGTCTCTGGTCGCCGGCTTCTCTGCCGGCTGCTGGGGCCCGCCGACTGGTCTGGTACAGAGCCGACGGCCGCTCCCGCCGCTTGTGGGTCTTGTCGGCTGCTGGTTACTGTAGCCGTGATGCTAATGACGCGTACTTGGTCAGGGAAGCGTGGCTACAGTCTCGCCGACTGGTGGGAGATCACTGTAGCCACTCCGTGTCTTATCTGGTTAATGGCGCACGGACCCCGAGGGAGGAGGGGGCGCCTGCTGGAGGCCGGCCTTCGTCGGGTCCGACTGGTCAGGCCTCCGCCGTCCTCCGGGCTCTCGCTGCCCGGTAGGGCCCGCCGCCTGCAGGCCGTACAGACAGGTCGTCGTGGGAACAGGGCTCCGCCTGCCAGCAGTGACGTCAGGGGTGGAGTGGCAACAGTGCCGCGCCGGGCGGAGATCTTCGCCTGTACGGAGCACTGTGGCCACGCCCGGCCCTGGATACGGGGGTGATGGGCTACACTGTAGCCTCATCCTGTCTTGTCTTCTTAATGGGGGCGCAGACTCTGAGGGCGCCGTCGGCCGCCTACTAGGAGCCGGCCTCTCTGGAGGCCGCCTGCAAGGAGTCGGCCCGTCTTGGTGCCGCCTTCTGGAGCTTAGCCGCCTTCTGGCAGCCGGCCGCTTGGGCCAGCCAGCCATCAGAAGGCGACGCTTCATCTTGATGTCCTGAGGGGCGCAGCCGGCCCCGATGTCTTGAAAGGTTCAGGGACTCGGGTTAGGCTACCCGTGGCCCATTACTCCGACATCATCGGATTCCAATAAACACACCGTAAAAAGTCATTACATCAAATAAATCTCCAAGAACACCGAGGAGAACATTGTATTGAATATCATAAAGAGAGAGAAAGCCATCTAGTTACTAACTATGGACCCATAGGTCCATGGTAAACTACTCACGCATCATCGGAGGGAAGCAAGGATGATGTAGAGCCCCCTCCGTGATAGAATCCCCCTCTAGCAGAGTCCCGGAAAAGGCCTCCAGTTGGGATCTTGTGGTTCTGGAACTTGCGGCGCGGAAAAAGTATTTTTTTGGACTCCCCTGTTGGTTCCACGATTTTAGAGAATTTATAGAGGCGGAGTTAGGTCAAACGGAGTCTCGTGGGCCCCACAAGCCACCAGGGCGCACTGAAACACCCCCTTGTTGGTTCCCTGTCTCTCCTCCAAATGGGTGTGGCACACTGAAACGCCAGAGGTAAAAACCGACAGCATCAGCTTCACTTGAAACTTGTTTTGACAACACTTGTTTCTTCGACTTTGTTTCTTCATGCGCTAAGATATTATTCGCTTCCTTTGATATTGCACCTGAAATAACCAACGACAAGGAGATGAAAGCATAGTTGTGTCATCAAGGTTACAAGGTAAACTTAATTTAGCAGTCACCATGATTTCTCCTTTGATGTATGGGGTGTATCAATGGTTGCAATGTCCCATCACAGGAGAGCTCCGGCGCCGATGAAGGTTGACGGGCTCGGGTGGATGCGAGAATGACGCGGGTGGGAGGAAGAAGAAAGGTTCGAGCGGGTGCGGGGTAAAAATGGATCTGGGAGCCCGACCATCCTATTTATGGACATGGTAAATACCCAAGCGTCACGGTCAAACCCTAGGTGGCGCAGTAACTTTTTGCTAAGAAGGCACCTCGATTCTCGTGTTGACATGATTTGGCCTAGATTGGGAGTACCAGAAGAGAACGGGCAAAAATAAAAGATAAGTATGAAAGAAGTATTCATGACCAGTGAAAGGGCCGAGAGGTGGAATAAGAGACGTCTTAGCTCGAAGCATGGGCCAAAGCTGACTCTTGCAGGTGAGACCCGTATTTTGGTCCTTAATACTTTTAGCTTACTCTTATTTTCAGGGAAAGCTTAGCAGGAATAAATCCAATCTAACTCGAGGGCTAATGTTGGGGATACTCCCCACGGGCGAGACCCGGCCAGAGGAAACTCGACGAAGGCCTGCAAGTGTAACCCGGCCTGGGTTGAGACCTGCCAAGATCCAGAAGGCCCACACTAGGTAGCATTGGAAGAGATGTCGACTGGTGCATGGGCTTGTAAGGAAAACCCAGCCCAGGGAGCCGGCTTATGACAAATCCCAAGCTAGAAGTAGTTCTCTTAACTTGGAAGACACGGAAGATCTACAAGATTTAGAGTAGGACTCTGATTATGGGTACAACCCGGAATCCACTATAAGCCAGGGACCAGCCTATTATATAAAGGGGTTCCTGAGACGTCCAAAGGGACAAACAAGTTAGAATCTCTCGAAAACTAGGTAGTGAAATAGCACCCTTGTAATTGAGATCATCATCATCAATAGCAATCAAGCACGAGTAGACTTTTACCTTCGTCGCGAGGGGTCAAACCTAGGTAAACTTGTGTTTTTCGGTTCCGATCAACCCCGTCCAAGCTTACACCTAGCAGCAATGGCATCACCACTTATTTCTCCTATGAGGACATTTGCCGTGACAAAACCACGACACACGCTCCAGTGTCAGGTCATCTACTGCTATGTGACAGAGGCAAGTGGGATGCCTCAACCGACCATTATTTGTATAACAACACATATTTTTACCGACCAAATGTGGTACCCCGGGCCTATATAAGGGGAGGGCCAAGGTCGAAAGAGGGAGAAGCAGGTTAGCACCCGCAACACTACCAGCAACCACCATTGAGCAGAAGACAAGTAGCTAAGAACAAGAGTAGAGATAGGAGTGTTCGGGCACGCTAGCTAGTACCCCGACCAATACTGGTCTCACCCGGACCACCATCTTTGTAACACTGGAGCGCTTGTATTTCTCAAATTATATCAATACCAACATGTTGTAGGTTTTTACACTAACATGGCAGCCTGGACCTGTATAAAATCCCTTGTGTCCTAATTTTTTGTGTGCCTTTGATAGTGGATTGACTAGGCGTTTAGCCCCTAGCAGAACTCACAAATGCAGGGTATCCTTGATCCCTGGTGTCAGGAGAACACACTCCGACACATGTGCCTCCACTCCCTCCGCCATGAGCAAGGGGGATTGGATGATTTGCCCCACTTTATAAGGGGTTGGATGATTTGCCCTTTGATTGTTTCAATAACAGTGGCCCCGGGCCCCACCCGATAGCCTCTCGGGGGGGGCAAATGATCCAATGGAGAAGTAAAGTGGGACAAAAGATCCAATTTCTCCATGAGCAAGACCAAGAGTTTGCGCATATAGAAGCGCCAACGGAAAAACGTTTAAGGGAATGTTGGTCCTCATCAGCGATCAACTCTACAAGATCAGACTGGCCGAGTCCGAGCGAGTCGCTCGTGCACTTGCCAACAAGGGCAAGGGCTGGAGCGTGCGGGTTGGAGTCTGTGCCCGACCGTCACCGCCAGCTGGACGTGGTCGATTGTCTGCGAGAGGCGGAGCGGTTGCATCACGATCGATCGGGGCTGCTGCGACTCCTGAGAGGTTGTTCGCCACTAGAAGGGGTTGGTCACCACTAGAAGGACGATGACGACTGGCCGATGATGGAGGTGTTGACGGCCTCGGAGCCCATCCTGCGATGTCACCGTTTGGTACCTCGCTTAGTTTAATTTTGGTTCAAATTTCATTCGGTGCTTGCACTTCGTTAAGTTTTGTCCTTTTGGTTATAAATATATCAAAATTTAATAAATATTAATTTCATCCATTCTTGTGAAAGATTAATTTGAAATGGCGTTTGATGCACTTGGTTGGATAGGCTAAACCCGGGCATGGGCAGCCCGGCCCGAGCCTGGCCGGAAAAACCCGGGTCGGGCTTGACATTCGGGCCGGGCTTGGGCTTTGTTTTGCAGCCCGAAAGATAGTTCGGGCTGGGCTCGGGCTTCAGTTTTTCTGTATTTCGGGCCGGGCTTTCGGGCTTCGGGCCGGGCTTGCACGTGCGCGTACTAAAAAACAGCATTCGGGCCGGGCTTTCGGGCTTCGGGCTTGATTTCGGGCCGGGCTCGGGCTTGAAAACAGGGAGTATTTCGGGCTTCGGGCCGGGCTCGGGCTTGAGATATGAAGATCGGGCTTTTACAAGCCCGGCCCGAAACCCGGCCCTGCCTGACGTTTGCCCGGGTTTAGGATAGGCGCGCCAATCTGCTGCACGAACGTGTCCGTGGACGTTTGATGTGTCCGTCTCTGATTTAATGCTTGGAGTTGCCTTTACAGGTAGTCCCCACTGTCCAGCAAGCCCGGCTTCACAGAGCCCCTCTTCTTGCATCACGCGTTGTCTGGCTGACATTCGGGTCTCGCATCACTCGATCATAGGGCTGCAAGAAAAGCTCGAGGCTTGTGAGCCGCTCGAGATCAACTCGTATTTTGGCTCGATTGGAGATTGACTCGAAAAAAAATGAGCTGGGTATGAGCACTTTATGTAGCTCAATCGAGAAATGAGCTGATCTTGAGCCAACACTGAATCGCTCGATAGCCCGATATCGTATAATTATATTACATAATTTGATATATATTAAAGATAAATAGGATAATTTATTACCATATAAATAGTAAAAAAATAATTTATTACCATATACGTTGTGTGTGATTTTCCTCTATTTTACCTACTACCAAACATGGAAAATTACTTAACTACGGAGAAAATTTAGCCCCACTATGATATGTGATTACCATGTGTTTAAATGTCATGTTATTTTGGCAAAAGTTTGAGAGCAGACACCTTCATTTTTTTTCTTCCTACTAGTTCTTCCATGATCTCTTCTGTTAAGTACTAGTCTCTAGTTTAGAGAGAATAAGTTGAATTATATAATGATTTTTCATGTTGTGGTGTGGCCTATCTTATTTTAAAATTTAAATTATTAGAAAAATCATCTTATTTAGCTCGAAACTAGCTCGAGATCGACTCGAGATCATTACAAGCTGAGCACGAGCCACTTTCTACAGCTTGACCTTGAGCTTTGCTTGGTTTAAGCTCATTCGAGTTTTTGTATAAGTTGAGCTGAGCCTAATCCAACTCGCTCAAACTCGACTCGTTTGCAGCCCTACTCGATGAACGTCATCGGTGACATCCACCTCAGTGACGTATTCCACCTCAACTCGATCCGCGACGACACACACAAGACGGCGCCGGGAGTTCTCTCGTTGATGTTCCAACTGATCGCGCTGCCCGCCACCAGCGCAACCGCAGCATGTTTCCGACCGGCGACGCTGCCGCCGGGACGCCTCGATGCAGGAGGCGGCCAGCTTGCGACGGAGTGGCTGGGTGGGCGCACGGCGGAGCTTGCGAGGAGCGCGCGGCAGGTGCTCGACGAAATGCGCCGGCTGCATAACCCGACAGGTGCTCGACGAAATGCGCCGGCCGGCAGGTGCTCGAGGGTAACGCGTGCAAGAAAATCCTAATGGACCCGGTGCACGCCTGCCGCCCCGCCCGCTGCGCTGCGCTGCTGCAGTGCCCGAGGCGCCTGCTACTGTAACAGGTATGCATGTGCCCAGCTGCTTGCTCTTATCTTCTTGCGTTTCATTGCGCTCGCGCTGTATGATGGGGCTACTTGGGCATGGGCATTTTCTATCCCTTTTTCGAGGCAACGAACGTGGGTATTTCAGTTATCAATGTGCAAAAGTTCAGAAAAGGTCACTCCCTCCTCTGCTTGCCGTGTGAAACTATTGGGAAATGGATTTGCATAATCTTAAGCGGTTGTTGATAGGACCCAGGGGATTGGCAAGTCTTCGGTCCGACGATGCGTGCATCTGGTCGCAGCTTGTTGTCTTGTCGTCCTGGCCAGACTTAAAAACATGCCGACCTCTGTCCCTGTGGCAACCTGGTACTTGAATGGCATTATATATTAGCTTGCACTTAATAAATAAAGTAAATCTAGCACGATTCTCGCGGGATACTACACAGGCACAGGCACAGGCACAGAGTATCATATAATGGAGTAATATATTCAGATTCAGATGGAAAGACATGAAGGATGTCGACATGCTTTCTTGGATGTTTGTTGTGCAAGTTGTATCATGGCTGGCGAATAGTAAGGTATCCTATTGCTATTCGGTAGGCATGCATGGATGTTGAAATATGCTGTAATCTGAGATTATCTGAACCCAGCACACATTTTGCTCACATAAGTAAGTTTGTGCTGCTCCCTCCGATCCTAAATAGTTGTCTTTCTAGAGATTTAACAAGTGACTACATACGAAGCTAAATGAGTGAATCTACACTATAAAATATGTCTATATACATATGGTCCATTTGAAATCTCTAAAAAGACAAATATTTAGGAAGGATGAGAGTAGGTAAGAGTGTAGTAAATAGCTGCATGAAGCTAGAACTCACCAGGAGTAGACAGCAGAAAAGGACTGCTGCGCTTTTATGGCCACAACGGCGAAGATTCAGCTATTTGAACTTGAAAGGTCCACGTATTTGTCCATGGGATATTATTGGTGTGCTGGGACTGCGATGTGGCTTTGAAGTTTAGTTCTTTATCTTGTCCACTCCCCCCACCCCCTGTGCAGTGGCACTGTGGAACTCTCAGAGACCAAGAGACAAGCACCGCGTAGTTCACCTCAGTCTTGCAAACCCACATACACTACAATCTTTAGAGAGGAGCTAGAGATTTTCAAGGAATCTCAGAGCCATGGAGGATCCCGGAGAGCAGAATGGCAATGCCCATGCCCCTGCAGCTGCCGGCAACACTCTCGACGAGCCGCAGCAGCTGCAGCAAGACGGCGCCGACAAGGAGGCCGAGCTCCTATGGAAGCTGAGGAAGTACCTGGTGCTGATGGCCATCCTCGTGGCGGCCATCACGTTCCAGGCGGGGCTGGCCCCGCCGGGCGGCTTCTGGCAGCACAACGACGAACACGGCCATGTCGCCAGCGGCATCGTGATGAAGTCCAGCTACCCCAGGCGGTACCTTGCCTTCTTCTACTACAACACCATGGCGTTCGGAGCCTCGCTCATGGTGCTCATACTGCTCCTGCTGAGGGAGCTGACCCACAAGGCGGCCTGGCTCCGCGCGCTCCAGTTCGCCATGATTCTTGGCTTACTGGGGCTCATGGGGGCCTTCGCCGCTGGGAGCTGCAGGGAGGTGAGGACCTCTGCTTACATCTGGGTGTTACTCCTTGGCATCTTCGCCTATGTCACACTCCATGTGGTATTCTTCAAGCATTTGGCACCTAAATGTCTGCGAGATATGTTCTCGGATATTCGTGCATATTGGAGGACAGCAGATGAGCAAGGTGCACCAGGCCAGTTGGAAGAGAGGATAACAGATGGCCAAGAGGCTTCAAATGCAGACAGGATAACAGATGGCCAAGAGGCTTCAAATGCAGAGAGGATAACAGATGGCCAAGAGGCTTCAAATCCAGATGAGGCTTCAAAGAAGAGAGAAAAAAAGGAAGATCTTGAAAGAAATCACAGCTCCTTGCTGGTTCTTGCCACATTGGTAGCAACACTGACATATGTGGCAGGGCTAACCCCTCCAGGTGGCTTCTGGTCTGATGACAACAAGAACCACATTCCTGGTGATCCGGTGCTGCGAGACCACTATCCACGCCGATTCAAGGCCTTCTTCTATTGCAATGCCACTGCTTTTGCTGGATCACTTGTCATCATCATCATGGTCCTCAGTCAAACAGCGGTGGACCATGTTGTCAAGTCAAATGCTCTGCGGTTGTGTGTGGTAGTCAGTCTATTTGGGCTTATGGGGGCATATGCTGCTGGAAGTTGCAGGGAGGTACATACATCTATCTATGTCTTTGCACTTGTTGGCACAGTCTTGCTCTACCTCATCATCCAGTGTATTGAGCCTGCTCTGTCTAAGGTGGCATGTATTGCAAACACCATCACTCGTGTGAAAAAGAGAAATAAAGAAATGGTTCAGCAGCTGAGGACTTTCATCGCTGACTTGTTAAAACCTCCCATACCAGTACAAGATCAGTCAGGCAACAGCACTCCAGGCACTGATGGTAAGGATGATTTCCAAAAGTTGCGCACATACCTTCTATTGCTTGGCATCCTTGCTGCCACAGTCACCTTCCAAGCTGGGCTGAATCCACCAGGAGGCTTTTGGACGGATAACAGTGATGGGCATATTGCTGGTGATCCAATTTTGGAGGCCATCAGTCCCAAGCGCTACAAGGTATTCTTCTATTGCAATGCCACAGCATTTGTAGCCTCTTTGGCCATCATCATCCTACTCCAGAGCCAGTTGATTACCATTCATGCCATGAAGCGTTATGTACTGCAAACAGCAATGACACTGGTGCTCTTTGGTCTTATGGGAGCCTACGTAGCTGGAAGCAGCAGGAAGTTCTCAACATCCATTTATGTGTTCGTCCTAGTCCTCCTAGTTTTCGCCTATGTTGTACTTCATATTCTATATGAGGACACTAGGGAATACTGGGAGCACAGCAGGGAATACTGAGAGCACAGCAGGGAATACTGAGAGCACAGCAGGGGGTACTGAGAGCAAAGTAGGGAATACTGGGGTTTCCATGCCAGAAACCTCCCATCCTAGTTCTTCTGAACCTACTCTTGAAGAAAAAAAAGATTTAACCTCCCAAAATCCTAGTTCTTCTGAACCTACTCCTGAAGAAAAAAAAGATTTGCAGAAGAGGCGCAAGTTTCTGATGTTGCTCGCAATTCTAGCAGCTTCTATCACATACCAAACTGGTATAAGCCCACCAGGTGGCTTTTGGACCAACGGCCACCGAGCAGGTTATCCAGTGTTTCGTGACGAGTTCCGAAGCCGCTATAGGGTGTTCTTCTACTTCAATGCTACTGCTTTCATGGCATCCCTGGCAGTAATTCTGTTGCTTGTTAACAAGAGGCTGTGCAACAAAGGTCTGAGGTGCCATGCGCTACGTGCATGCGTATTGGTTGATCTGATCAGCCTCATGGGTGCTTTTGCTACTGGAAGCTGCAGAAAAGTGTCAACATCTGGCTATGTCATTCTTGTTGTTCTTGCAGTGTTTGTCTATGTCATAATTCAAGTCCTGGTTCTGACACCAAAAGATAAGTGGAAAGAGTTGCTGCGGCCTTCTAAGAACCAAGATTCATCAATGAATCACACGAGAAGTATACATGATACTGATAGTAAGAGAACAGAGCACAAATGGCGCAAAGATTTGATGCTGATTGGAACTCTTGCAGTCACTGTCACATACCAAGCCGGTCTGCTTCCACCAGGAGGAGTTTGGCCTGATGACCAGGATGGCCATTTTGCAGGTGACCCAATCCTCCATGATACCAACCTAGCACGGTACAAGGTATTCTTCTATTGCAACGCCACAGCATTCATGGCCTCAATGGTCATGGTCATCCTCCTGCTGAACAACACAATAAGCAAGCACAAGAGATCTCTCTTTGCCATGAAAACAGCAATGGTCTTGGACTTGCTTGGTTTACTTGGGGCATATGCCGCGGGCAGCTGCAGGAAGTTGAAGACATCTGCGTACATTTTTGCACTTGTCATTGCCGTGATAATCTACATCGTCATTCATGTCTTGTTGTCATTTGACGAAGTGGCAAGGTTAGTGAAGGAGAAGGGGAAAAGGTGGGTGCGATGTCTGAAAAGGTGCTTCTGTTGCAACTGATTCAAGCAATCAACCATCTGATGGGGAACCAGGAAAAAGTCCTCTGCCTGTGTAAGAGTAGTCTCAGTTGTGACATTTGTTCAGTCTATCATGAGATAGACACAACCTCCAAAGTTGTAATTTGTGTTTTATTGTTGCTCAAGGCCATCATGTAGTATTATTTGGTGCATTCTTTGAATGTGAGCAAAAGATGATATAAATGACAACTGTGAGATGTGAAGTAGTTCTTCTTTCTTAGTTAACAATTTGTGGAATTACCTTCTGAAGTGAAAATTGTTTGCCTACACGAATATGCAGATCATATGGTATCCCAGAAATGCAATATGCCAATATTTATTAGTGGTAGAGAATGCTAACTGACAATATCCAAATTTGCAATGACAACAGAATAAGCATCTCATGGGGAGGGGCAAAACAGTCTGCATAGATACTCAATCCTTGGAACAATACTGAAAGAGAGATAATAGGAGTAATGTTCCAAAGTGAGGATGTAATTTTAGCTAAATAGTCTCTTTGAAAATGAAGCAATTCAGTAGTTTACTGCAGGGTGGTGTCACTAGTATTTTATCAACACAGAGACACTGACACCTTCATTGGATTCTGAGTTGAGCTGCCCCGTTATTTTTGTGTAAATAATGTCTAGGTATGATGATATTTTGGGTATGCATTATTTCTAGGCACTGTACTTTCTCTGATTTTATAAAAATAATAATTCAAGGAGGGGGTGGGGGGGTGGAAGATACTTGTTCAAGGATGGAGAGACATGGCAGGAATAAACCTTCCTTTCTTTTTTGCAAGAGAGGAAGGAGATCTTTGGCGGGACTACCAGGGAACTCCCTTCCTGGTTTCTGTGATGAAATTCCATCAACAGGGCCCATGAGGAAGAGGCCCTGTCAGTGTCTGATGAATTTCTCTGTAACACAGCGCATCAACTGCTTGGCGAAGTGCCAGGAGATTGCACAAATAACACTGCGTCTCAGCTTGCCAAACTAATCGGCATGGGCCATCTGTGGCCCAAACTCAGTGGAATGATTGGGATGAGGACCTGATTTTGGGAGGTGCAGAATGCCAGGTTGGACAGGGCATATGCTTAGGCCCTCCACTATGTAGGCCAAAACAGGTGTCAAATTCACTTTTGATGCATTTGGCATCAATGACGCTCAGCTGGTGCCCTAAAAAAATTCAGGTCATTGGAGCACTTACTTGCTTCGTTGCCAAATTCACTCACGCAATAAAAAAAACACTTTTATGGGAGAGGGAGAGGCTGGTGTAGTTGGGTTTATTGATTTTTTTATATATATGTGGGACTGTGTGCACAGCGGTGCCAAACTCTCTCACGTTGTGAGAACAGTGCCAAAAGTTTTTTATATTTGGCATCGATGCGTACATGGCATACTTTTCAGAAGTATCGCACCGGGCACATAGTGGAAGGCCTATGCTCTAAATGATTTTGCTTCAGTGTGGGCCTGCCATCAACATTAGAAGCCAGTGAAAGCTAAATGTCCATGAATAAGTGAGTTTATTCATTGTGTTCCCAAGCATTTATTCATTCGAGGAAGACTAGGATGACAGAATAATGGAACCTTTATGTGTTCCCATTACTATCTGCCCCAGCAATGAAAGAAACTAGTTTGCATTCCTCGCGTACTAGTGTACCCCCTGGTAACACAACTGACTGTGGTTCAGGGGAGTGTGCACAAGGTTCATTGTGCAGTTATAACCTATATTAATGCATTATTGAAAAAGGCTTTCGTCTCGCTTTATATATATATAAAGCAAACCATCAGAGCCACAAGATTCAACAGAGGTTCACACCACACACACACACAGGTAGCACACAAACAGGTTCAAGAGGGTTTTGCTGCGGGCACAGCTCAACAAGCCCTAAATAAAGCGAAAAAAGGGGGTATCTCAGGCCACCAAGGGGCTAATTCGGCTCGGGAGGTGGTGGAGGAAGCGGCGGCACGAAACAGAGGGCCATCGCGCGAAGATCTACAATGAGGATGTCGATGGTGTCTCGGTCCTGCAGGCGGCTAAGCGGCCGTCAGAGCTGCAAATAGCCACAGATTTTGAAAACTGCGTCAGTAGCTCGTCGAAGAGGCGCACGCTGGATCACAAGTCTATTGCAGACCATCCAAAGCGTCCAAGCGAGAACACCAATACCCAGCCACCTAATGTGGTGGTCATGCTGCGGAGAGGCCTGGATTTCCGCAAAGATGTCGGGGAAGTTGTTGTTGCACCAACGTCCATCGACCACCTCTCGGACGCAACTCCAAAGGAATTGCGCGAATACGTAGGTAAGAAGATGTGATTCGAGTCCTCCGACGTACCACACAAGGGGCAAAGCCCATCACAAGGGCCATTCCTCTTGAGGACCTCCATCTCTGAAGTTACCCGGCCTCGAATCCATTACCACAGGGAGATCCTAATCTTCAGCGGAAGTCTAATAGCCCAGATATTGACCGGGGGCTCAGGGCCCGGAGTAGTCGCAATGGCCTGGTATAGCGATTTGGCGGAGAATCGGCCCAAAGACTCCAGATGCCAGGAGATGAGATCGCTCGACTGATCCACGTCGGGCGACTAGAGGGTGATGCACTCAAGGAGCTCATGCCAGGCGGCATGTTCCGGAGGCCCAACTGGCTGCCGGAACGCGAGCCGCCCTAAGTCAATAAGGGCCACCTCGACGGAGATCCTAGGTTCCACCGCGATGGAGAACAAGTCCAGGAATCAGGTGGTGAAGGGGCGATCCCCAACCCACCTGTCGAACTAGAACAAGGTCGATGCACCGGACCCCACCGAGATGGAGGTCCCAATGCGGAGAACCGGAAGCAGCTGTATGATGGACTGCCAAAACTGTGAGCCGCCAGACCACTGACAGAAGGCAAGCGGTTGTCCTCAGGGATATTTTCTCCTGATGATGTCTAGCCGAAGGTCGCCCTCCACATTTGCAATTCGCCACAACGAACGAGTCAGTAGGGTGATGTTCATGCGTTTGGACGGCATGATCCCGAGCCCGCCTTGGTCATTGGGTTTGCAAATATCGGGCCAGCGAACCATATGGTATTTTTGCTTATCGCCCTTCCCAGCCCAGAAGAATCTCGCTTCATACTTGGCTCATGATGGAGGGTCTCATGGAGGCCATAGAAGCTCATGATGTACAAGAGCAAGCTAGAAAGTGAGGAGTTGATGAGCACTGTCCGAGCCGCCTTGGACAGCCATATGCCCCGCCAAGGTTCGACACGGTGTTGGAGCTTAGTCATAGCTGGTCGTAGGTTCACCATGGAGAGTCAAGAGTCACTAATGGGTATCCCCAGGTAGGACGTAGGGAAGGAACCCAAATGACAATTAAGTCAGTCGACAATGCTCTGACGCTCGGCAGGCGAGTAGCCCATAACCATCACCTCGCTCTTGTCGAAGTTGATCATGAGACCCGACATCTTTTGAAAGCAGAGGAGGAGGAATTTCAAATTTGCGATGTCGGCCGTGGAGCCTTCCACCATGATAATGGTGTCATCGGTGTATTGCAGGAGGGAGACCCCACCCCTCCCACAAGGTGCAGAACCACACCGCGGATATGACCCACGGTTTTGGCCTTGTCTAGAATGGCAGCGAGAGCATCGACCACCATATTGAACAAAAAGAGGGAGAAGGGGTCGTCTTGTCTAACCCCACATAAGGTGGGGAAGAAGGGGTCGATCCCCTCGTTAATGTTGACCGTGGTGCACCCGCAGGAGACCATCTACATGACACGGGTGACCTAGCTATCATCGAAGCCCTTACGGAGTAAAACTTCCCGAAGGAAGGGCCAGTGCACCGTGTCATAGGCTTTATGAAAATCAATCTTCAAGAAGACCGCCTTCTAATGTCTGGCGTGGACCTCATGAAGGACTTCATGGAAGACCAAGACCCCATCCAGGATATATCGGCCTTGGATGAAGGCTGACTGATTTGGATGGGTGATGTGCTCAGCAAGTGAGGTCAGCCTATTGGTGTACCCCTTCGCCGGAATGCGGAAGATCATACTGATCACCGTGATCGGGCGAAACTGGCAGATGCCTGAGGCCCCTGACACCTTGGGGATGAGAGTGATGATCCCGTAGTTAAGTCGGGACAGGTCTATGGAGCCCACGTAGAACTCCTCGAAGAGCGCCATCACTGCATGCTTGATGATGTTCCAGAATGTCTGGAAGAACTTTACAGGTAGGCCATCGGGTCCCGGGGCGGATGCCGGATTCATGCCCTCAAATGGCCATCAGAACCTCCTCGTCGGAAAAAGGTGTTGCGAGGGCATCATTCTCGGTCGCCGAGACATGCTGATGCTCGACCCAAATGTCTGGGGCCAGAGCCCCCCCCCCCCCCCAGGGGAGGAGAAGAGGGCTTTATAAAAGCCATCGACGTGAGTGCGAATCTCCGCCGGACGTTGGAGGAGGTTATCACTGTCCCATAGGAAAGGGATGGTGTTACGACTTCTCCGGCCATTGGCAATGGCTTGGAAGTACGCCGTATTAGCATCGCCCTTGAGGGCACATCTCTGGGTACCTCGTTGGCGCCAGCAGGCCTCCTCATCAGTGTAAATGACCGTAAGTTGGTCCTCAAGGTCATACGGGAACAACCATTTGTCGGAGGACAAGCCCGAGGAGTCTGCCTGGAGGTCTAATGTCTGGATGGATGCGAGAAGAGCTTTCTTACGTTTCCCTCAAATTCCAGCCGAGGTTGGCACCCCCAACCCTTCAGAGCAGAAAGGGACCGGGAGGGGTTACGCGGGCCGCAATCCACCAATCGCGGACGGCCTCGATGAACCCTTGTTGGTTAAGCCAGAAGGTCTCGAAGCGGAACCGGGAGGGGGGTGGAGGTGGCCGCTCACTCTCCAAAGATAGGAGAAGCGGAACATGGTCAGAACCAATTCGGGTGATGGCCCGGAGGAAGGCTACGGGGCAGTGAAGCTCCCACTCCGGAGACAAGAAAACGCGATCGATGACGGACCGCGTCGGGTCAGCTTGGCGGTTGGTCCAGGTGAACCTGGCACCAACCCTATCTAATTCTCGGAGACCGAGATCAGCAATGCAGTCGTTGAACAACTGCATCCGTGGGTAGTTGACTAAATGATTGCTCTTGTCCTCAACCGAGCGAATCAAGTTGAAGTAGCCCCCAACTACCACTGGTACTTGGGCAGTCAAAACTTTCCTCGTAAGCTCGTCGAGGAAGGCCTCAGAACGACGGTGGTCGGCGGGGCCGTAGACTATGACAATTTCCAATTTGAAGTTGAGGGTCCTCTTGAAGATTTCCATGCTAACATAGAACCTGTCTCTGCCCATGCTGCCCACCTCGAAGATGGCATCCTTTACGCCTAAAAGGATGCCACCCGAATGGCTAGTGGTCCCACTAGAAGGGAGCTAGTGCCAGGCAAATAGGCCGGTGCTTAACCGTTCTAGTTCCAGAAGAGCAAAATCCGAACGCATGGTTTCTTGGATGGCCACGATGTCGATCCTCTCGTCACGCATTTACTCGATGAGTTGGCGGCGTCGGCCATCTTGGCCAAAACCGCGAATGTTCCAGAAGAAAGTCTGCATCAAGGAGCCATCGGGGGACTGCTTGACCCCAGGATGAGGGAGGCACTTTGCGCGCGCAAGGCAACAGTGCGGGAGCGGGTGCGGCCACGGATCTCCACCACCTTCGTCAAGGTACTACGGTGTTTATCAGGGGGTTGGATGTCTCCGGGTTGGAGGCGCTAAGAAGGCGAGCCCGAGTCTCAGCTAATTTCCCATCTAGGATCTCGTGTGCACGGATTGCCTCAATATGGACTAGGGGAGGACCCACTTCTCCCCTGAAGATGATCGCCATGTCCGCCGCGACCTTAGCCAGATGGCCGAGCGGAGCCGACTCGAGAGCAGGAAATGAGCAATTTGATGAACTAGCAGTGATGTCTGGGGTACCTGTCTCGAGGTTCTAGACGGCCTCCCGGATCTCCGCCTGCTCGGGGATGGACGGTGCCGAACTGTCCACCGGTCTCGCCGCGTCAAGTCGAGCGCTGCGACGAGAGGCGGTCACCGGTGTCGAGGCAGACCTGATCTGCCTGGAGTAGGCCACCAGAGTGGTCACCTCCGCGGCCGCCACAGACACAACCGTCGGGGAAGCAGGGGCCACCTCAGGCGGGAAACTGGCGAGGCAGGTAGCCAGGCGAAGCAGAGGTACGGGAGGACTCGGGCGAGGCTGCGGGGGCGCGGGGGCCTCCTGGACAGGGACCTCAGCAGCAGGGGCCGGTGGCTAGGTGACCCGGGCGGACCGCCCCGGGAGCCGGCTTGAGGATGCCGCCACAATCACGGCAGGGGCCGGCGCGCCCAGGAGGCCGAGCGTGCGAGCCTGCAGGGCCGGAGGAGCGGGTCCAAAAATTGATACATGACAAGTGATTCGAATTTTTGGTTGGAAATAGCTGTCTATATATTCGAATCACGCGATCTATGCATCGGATGGCCCTAAAGCAAGTAGAGGAGTGGTATAGTTAAGTTAATACATTTGGTTCCGTTTTAGGGATTAGTTTTGTATACCTCTGTACCTCATAATGTATAACTGAGTATCTGATAAATGTACACCCATACTATTAATCTTGTAGTTACAAAATGAGACTAAAATATTTTGCCATGTGTGATCTGCAAGCAGATTTCTGACACACTAAGATTAGACACTGCCATCAACAATAAGCCCAAGACCAACCAGGTCAACCAAAAAGACAAGAACAAGGGGAAACGGTCTAGTTTGTGCAGGATTGAGAAAAAAAACATACTACTAGACAAACTGCAAATTCCACAGATTATTACATAATAACATAGAAATACCTCACCGCAGGATTTAGACCTGATTTACTGTTTATGCTGGTCGACTGCAAAGAGATACTTTACCTGAAACAGTTACACAAAGCTTTGATTGCAAAAGAAAAAGTTACACAAAGCTGGGAATCGACTAGGAATAACCGAATGGAAACGCTATTAGTTTCTTTGCTTTGTTTTATTTTTTCGATGAAAGCACAATCATTTCTTAGTGGCTAAATCCAAAGCTATTTTCTACTATCCTTTTGACAGTTTCTGGCGGTAAATTTGTCATTGGATTTGATGTCACCGTTTGTTTTCTTCACACCCTCTTAACTTCCGGAGATAATAACAAGGAACAGAACCTCAGCATATTAAGAGTCCGAAGAATGAAAAATGAACGCGACAATCTTGAGGATTCAGATTCTTAGCTGAGATTTGCATTGGTTCTATGAGCTAATGGTCATGGAGTCCGAGCCACAGCCTGGTAATGGTCATGAACCTCACAATACCACAAGTCAGCAACAAAAACACCAGTGTGATGACCAAACACCGAGTAGTGCTGATGAAGCAGAGCTTCTATGGAACCTGAGGAAGTACTTGATCCTGCTGGCAACTTTATCAACCACTATCACCTACCAGGCGGGGCTGGCACAACCGGGTGGTCTCTGGGCAGATAACCAGCAAGGCTACCTTGCCAGTGACGTTGTCATGTTTCTTAGCCGCACCAAGCGGTACAGGATGTTCTTCTACTGCAACACAACAGCATTCATTATATCACTCATTGTTCTGATCCTGGTCCTGGTCAGGGAGCTGAGATGGAATGCAATTTGGCTCCGTTCGCTGCAGTTTGCGCTGCTGCTTGACCTGCTCGGGCTTGTGGGGGCCTATGCTGCCGGGAACCGCAGGGAGGTCAGAACATCCATTTATATCTGGGTAATTCTTGTTGGCATCGTCACATATGTCGGGCTTCATGTAGTATTCTTCCGCCATCTAGCTCCTGAATGGCTTGGAGAAATATTCAGGGACATCCAGAGGTTCTGGGAGGATTCTATAGCACACATTTTCAACAGAAGGCACAACATAAAACATGAGCTAGATGCTCCTATCCAAGATGAAAAGGAGTCACTGGAGAAGAATCACGGTTTCTTTCTGGTTGCAGCTACATTGGCAGCAACAAAGACATATACTGCAGGGTTAAGTCCACCAGGTGGCAGATCTTACTGGTATGATAACAATGGTAGCCACATTGCTGGCGACCTGGTGCTTCGAGACAAATACCCCCTCGGCTTCAACGCGTTTATGTTCTTCAATAAAACTGCCTTTTCTGGTTCCTTTGTCATCAACATCATGCTTCTCAGTAAAACGGGAGTGAATTACATTGCCATGTCAAATGTACTTCGGTTGTGGATTCTGATCAGCCTTATGGCTACTTATGCCGTAGGGAGTCGCAGGAAAATCCATACATCTATCTTTGTGTTCTCACTTTTCGGTGCAGTCCTGCTCTACCTCATCATTCAATGGGTTGCTCGTATAATGCCTAAGCCAGAATTTATCAGGAAGTGCATCAAGTGGATGGAAGGAGAGCAGAAAAAGCTAGTCTTGAAGCTAAACTCCTTTATGGATAGTTGTAGCAGATCCAATGGGCGGGTGCCACGATTACAGTATGATGGACAACATTCATGCAGAAATGGCGCATCAAGCACTGTTAATAATGTGAAAGATGACTTGGGGAAGTTGCAGACATACCTTTTATGGTTTGCCATCCTTGCTGCGACTATTACATACCAAGCTGGGTTGCATCCCCCCGGTGGGTTTTGGCCACGCAGTCGAGATCCAATTCTCGAGGCCATCAATCCCATTCGGTACAAAGCATTCTACTACTGCAACGCCACTGCATTTGTGTCATCATTGGTTATCATCATGCTACTCCAGAGCCAGCTGATCACCATAGGCGCCATGAAACGACATGTGCTGCAGATAGCCATGGGTTTTGATCTCTTCAGTATAATGGGGGCATATGCTGCTGGGAGCAGCCGGACTTTATCCACACAAATGTATGTGATAATCTTAGTCATCCTTGTTCATATTGTGCTATTTGTGGACGCAAGAGTTCCTGATGGATCAGCTCAGCAGCAAGATGATAACGCTGAAGCAAAACGTTTGCAGAAGCGGCACAAGTTTCTAATGCTGCTCGCAGTTCTGGCAACATCCAGCACATATCAAGCCGGCATAAGCCCACCAGGTGGCTTCTGGACTGACAACAGGGATGGCCACCAGGCAGGTCACCCATTGTTCAGCGATGCGTTTCCACGCCGTTACAAGGCTTTCATCTACTTCAATTCCACTGCTTTCATGGCATCATTGGTTTTAATTGTGTTGCTTGTTAGCAGAAGGCTGTGTCACAGGGGACTGCGGGGATACACACTGCATGCATGCGTGCTACTAGATCTGATCAGTCTCATGGGTGCTTTTGTCGCTGGAAGCTGCAGAACAGTGTCGGCATCGGTTTATGTCATCCTGATCTCGGCTGTTGTTTTTGCCTGTATCATGATTCAGGTTCTACTACTGAAATTTACAAAAGATATGGTAATTGACTTCTTTGACTGGATGTTTCACATCACTGCTTTCAAGCGTCTGAATTTACCCAAGAATTGTGGTGGAAGCATCAAAGGGAACAAGAAAACTAGCCAAAAATGGCGTGAAGATTTGATGCTGATTGGAGCTTCCGCAGTGTCTTTTGCTTACCAAGCTGGGCTCCTTCCTCCAGGTTTCCTTTGGGTTGCTGACTGCGATGGATATTTCACACGTGATCTAACCATCTATGATACCCATCCGGTGCAGTATAAGGTATTCTTCTACTGCAATGCCACAGTGTTCATGGCATCGACGGTCGTAGTCATCCTTCTGCTGAACACCACAATGAGGAAGTACAAGGGATATGCCCTTGCCATGAAAACAGCAATGATGATGGGCTTGCTTGGTCTGCTCGGGGCGTATGCTGCAGGCAGCTGCAGGACCTGAAGAAGTCTGATGTATTTTCACACTCTAATCGATGTATTCATCTACATTGTCACTCATATTTTGATGTCGTTCGATATGATGGCGCGATTGCTGAAGAATATGGGAGAACAACAGATGCCATGCCTGACGAAAATATGGTTACTCATTTAAACTGAACCTTCAAACCATCGGTCATCATCTACTGAACAGCCTTGAGAGATGCTTCTAGGCTTCTAGCTGTGTGTCTTAGTTCTTTTCGTACAATTAATTCAGCTGTGTGGTTATGCTAAGAATGTATCTTCTCCACGCTTGAGTTTTTTCAATCTTTCATAAACATAGTTTTACATTAATTAATTTTTGAGGGGAGGCCATGCGATATCTTGCCTCTATACAATATTTTATTACATAATGTAAAACTCTTTTAATGAAAGAACTAGTTTGCATTCCTGGCGTACTACTAGTGTACCAGGGCAGAACCCCCTGGTAACAGAAGTGCAGTTGTAATATTAATGCATTTATTCCCTAAAAAATTGATAAATGACAAGCAATCTGAATGTTTGGTTGAAAATAGATGCGCCGATATGTTTTGATCACGCAATCTATGTACCGGATGGCCCTAAAGCAATTAGAGGGATGGACAGGCATCACTTCTTGACTGGCAATAAGATAACTATAGTTAAGTTAATACATCTGGTTCCTTTTTAGGGGTTAGTTTGATATATCTCATAATTTATAATTTATTTATAATCTGAATATATGATAAATGTGCGCCAATGCTATTAGATCTTATAGTTGGAAATGAGACTTAAATATTGCGCCATATGTAATCTGGAAGCAGATTCTCTGACACTAAGATTAGACGCTGCTATCAACAATAAGCTCAAGACTAACCAGGTCAACTAAAAGACAAGAACAAGCAGGAACTGTCTACTTTGTGCAGGATTGAGAAAATAAATACTACCAGACAAATTGCAAATGTCACAATCAATGTTTTGAAGATGATTTCAGCAAAGAGGTAAAAGAAGCTTATAATCAGCGAGAGATAATAATTTAAAAAGGTCACATTAGCTATTAACACACACTCCTGAACACGGATAAGGAATATCTTACATAATAGCACAGAAATACCGCATTACAGGATTCAAACCCGTTTTACTGTTTATGCTGGGCCACCGCAAGAGATACTTTGCAACTGTTACACAAAGCTGGGAATCGACTAGGAATAACCAAATGGAAACATTATTATTTTTTTTGTTTCTTTTTCCCTTTTGACGATAGCATGGTCGTTTCCCAGGGCTAAATCTGAAGCTATTTTCTAACATCCTTTGACTGTTTCTGTCAGTAAATTTGTCATTGGATTTGATTACACTGTTTGTTTTCTTCACACGCTCTTAATTCATCGGATTTGATTTCACTGTTTGTTCTCTTCACACCCTCTTAACTTTCTGGAGATAATAACAAGGATCAGAACCTGGGAATATTCCAAATCCGAAGAATGACAAATGAACGCGGCAATCTTCAGGCTTCAAATTCTTAGCTGAGATTTGCTTTGGGTCTATGAGCACATGGTCATGGAGTCCGAGCCACAGCCTGGTAATAATGGTCATGAACCTCAAAATACCACAAGTCAGCTACAACATCAGTATGATGACCAAACACCGAGTAGTGCTGATGAAGGAGAGTTTCTATGGAAGCTAAGGAAGTACTTGATCCTGCTGGCAACTTTATCAGCCACTATCACCTACCAGGCGGGGCTGGCTCCACCAGGTGGTCTCTGGCCAGATAGCCAGCAAGGCCACCTTGCCAGTGACATTGTCATGCTACATAGCTACGTCAAGCGGTACAAGGTGTTCTTCTACTGCAATGCAACAGCATTCATGGCATCACTCATTGTTCTGATCCTGCTCCTGGTCAGGGAGCTGAGCCGGAATGCAATTTGGCTCCGATCGCTGCAGTTTGCAATGTTGGTTAACCGCTGGGACTTATGGGGGCCTATGCTGCTGGGAGCTGCAGGGAGGTCAGAACATCTGTGTGCATTTGGGTATTACTTGCTGGCATCTTCACATATGTCGCACTTCATGTAGTGTTCTTCCGGCATCTAGCGCCTGAATGGCTCCGAGACATATTCAGCAATATCCAGAGGTTCTGGGAGGATTCTATAGCACAAGTTTTCAGCAGAAGGCACAACATCAGAGATGAACCAGATGCTCCTCTCCATGATAAAGAGGAGGCACTGGAGCAGAATCGCAGTTTCTTGCTGGTTGCTGCTACATTGGCAGCAGCAGTGACATATACTGCAGGGCTAAGTCCTCCGGGTGGCTTCTGGCCTGACAACAATGGTAGCCACATTGCCGGTGACCCGGTGCTTCGAGATCACTACCACCGCCGCTTTAAGGCATTTATGGCCTGCAATTCAACTGCCTTTTCTGGATCCCTTGTCATCATCATCATGCTCCTCAGTAAAGCGGGAGTGAATCACATTTCCAAGTCAAACGTACTTCGGTTGTGGGTTCTGATTAGCCTGCTTGGCCTTATGGCTGCTTATGCTGCAGGGAGTTGCAGGGAAGTCCGTACGTCTATATTTGTGTTCTCGCTTGTCGGTGCGGTCCGGCTCTACCTCATCATTCAATGGGTCGCTCCTATGGTGCCCAAGCCAGGATTTATCAGGGAGTGGATCAAGTGGATGGAAGGAGAGCAGAATAAGCTGATGTTGAAGCTAAACTCCTTTATGGACAGTTGCAGCAGATCCAGTGGGCAGGTGACACCATTAGAGTATGATAGGCAACATTCATACAACAATGATGCATCAAACACTGTTAGTAATGTGAAAGATGACTTGGGGAAGTTGCGCACATACCTTTTATTGCTTGGCATCCTTGCTGTGACTATTACATACCAAGCTGGGTTGCACCCCCCGGGCGGGTTTTGGCCAGACAGTCGAGATGAGCATCTTGCTGGAGATCCAATCCTAGAGGCCATCCATCCCATGTGGTACAAAACATTCTTCTACTGCAACGCCACTGCATTCGTCGCATCATTGGTTATCATCACCCTACTCCAGAGCCAGCTAATCACCATAGGTGCCATGAAACGATATGTGCTGCAGACAGCCATGGTTTTTGACCTCTTCAGTATAATGGGGGCATATGCTGCTGGCAGCAGCCGGACTTTATCCACATCAATCTATGTGATAATCTTAGTCATCCTTGTTTTCTCTTATGTTGTGCTCCATAGTGTGCTATTTGTGGACGCAAGAGTTCCCGATGAATCAGCTCAGCAGCAAGATGATAACCCTGAAGTGAAAGATTTGGAGAAGCGGCGCAAGTTTCTAATGATGCTTGCAATTCTGGCAGCATCCAGCACATACCAAGCTGGTATAAGTCCACCAGGTGGCTTCTGGGCTGACAACAGAGATAGCCACGAGGCAGGTCACCCATTGTTCAGTGATGAGTTTCCACGCCGTTACCAGGCTTTCATCTACTTGAATTCCACTGCTTTCATGGCATCATTGGCTGTAATTATGCTGCTTATTAGTAGAAGGCTGTGCCACAAGGGATTGCAGGGGTACACACTGCGTGCATGTGTGCTACTAGATCTGATCAGTCTCATGGGTGCTTTTGCCACTGGAAGCTGCCGAAAAGTGTCAGTGTCGGTTTATGTCATTCTAGTCTTGGCTGCTGTCTTTGCGTGCATCATGATTCTAGTTCTGGTTCTGACTTTTGCAAAAGATAAGGTGATCAACTTCTTTAACTGGATGTTTCACATCACTGCTTTCAAGCGTCCGAATCCACCCAAGAATCATGATAGAAGCATCAAAGTAAACAAAAAAACTAGCCAAAAATGGCGTAAAGACTTGATGCTGATTGGAACTTTCACAGTGTCCGTTACGTACCAAGCTGGGCTCCTTCCTCCAAGTGCCCTTTGGCCTGATGACCGCGATGGCCATTTCACAGGTGATCCAGTCATCCATGATACCCATCCGATACGGTATAAGGTATTCTTCTACTGCAGCGCCACGGCGTTCATGGCATCGATGGTTATAGTCATCATGCTGCTGAACAGCACAATAAGTAAGTACAAGAGATCTCTACTTGCAATGAAAACAGCAATGGTGATGGACTTGCTTGGTCTGCTCGGGGCGTATGCTGCAGGCAGTTGTAGGAACTTGAAGACGTCGGCATATATTTTCGCACTCGTCATTGCTGTCTTCATCTATATTGTCATTCACATTTTGCTGTCGTTCGATAAAATGGCACGATTGGTAAGGACTATGGGAGAACAATGGATGCCATGCCTGACGAAGATATGGGTACTCATTGAAATTGAACCTTCAAACCATGACCCATCTACTGAACAGCCTTGAGAGATGCTTCTAGCTGTGCATCTTAACTCTTTCTGTACAATTTATTCAAGTTTCTGTGGTTATGCTAAGAATGTATTTTCTCAACTTGTTTAAGATTGAGAATTTTCAATCTTTCAAGACATAGTTTTGCACCAAATATGTAATGCAGTTCCTTCATGGTTTCAAATTTCGTGTTGAATGTAGCATTCCTGTAATCTGCCGAAACTCACATACTTCCATTCATCGCCAGAGGAATTCTAACAAAAACTTTCTTCTATATATTTGTCAAAAGAGGTTGATGCAAACATTATGCTGGTTATTTGTAGTTTGGACAGCTATATCAAACATCACGATGACATCGATGCATTATCAGCAAAACAAATTCCAAGCAAAACTATGAGATTTATTGACTAGTTGATAAATTTTTGATATTGGATCTTTTTTTATCTTGTGCATCTGAAATGTCTATGTCCAGAATATATTTACCCTTTTATGAAAATTATATTCAATTGCTTTATTGTTTATTTCCTCAAATCATGGTTTTATTGCTGTACATATCCGTTTTAGTAGTCTCTCAGATCAGTGCCAAGTTCTCAGTGCACACTGTTTGTCTCACATTGCCGATCATCTGCCACTACACTGATTATACTGTGCGAGCGTTTTATTTCATTCTTTTCCCAGACTCTAGAGTCATATTGTTGTGAGTTTTCCCCAGCTTTTGTAGTCAAGCTATTCATGGATGCTCAATTTCAGATTCTACAAGGAAACACTGCTGAACCGTGCTGTTCAAGTGCTGCTTAGGTTTTGCATTCTCGGACAAATGCTTCAGATTTTGTTTGTCAGGTCAGAATTAAAATCTGGAAAGTTTTGCTTGGTCTCCTTTTGTTTCTTCAGGTTCTCCTCAGATGTGCTTCTCCTTAACCATACCACGTTTCAGTTCCTATTCAAAAATTGATTTGTCCCATTTGTTCAGGTCTTGTGACCAAAAGAGCTCTTGTCATACAGGTACAGTTGAAATGGTTGGCCTGGCTAGGCTTCAGGTGTGAAATGTTCAGTTTTTGGCTTGTATCCATTATAGCAGGAAGGAAGAACACATAATTTTTTTCCTGTCAAAAAGACCCCCCACCCCCACCCCAAAGAGCAACACTTGATTATGAATCATTTGATACTTGCGAACCATACCTCATAGGCAAGATGACTAAAACTCCGTTCTCCGAAACAATGGAGCGAGCCAATGACTTATTGGAAATAATACATACCGATGTATGCGGTCCGATAAGTGTTGAGGCACGCAGTGGGTATCGTTATTTTTCGACCTTCATAGATGATTTGAGCAGATATGGGTATATCTACTTAATAAAACATAAGTCCGAAACATTTGAAAAGTTCAAAGAATTTCAGAGTGAAGTAGAGAATCATCGTAATAAGAAAATAAAGTTTCTACGATCCGATCGCGGAGGCAAATATTTGAGTTACGAGTTTGGTCTTCATTTGAAATAATGTGGAATAGTTTCACAGCTCATGCCACCTGGAACACCACAGCGTAACGGTGTGTCTGAACGTCATAACCGTACTCTTTTGGATATGGTGCGTTCTATGATGTCTCTTACCGATTTGCCTTTATCTTTTTGGGGTTATGCATTAGAGACAGTGCTACCTCTTGAGCATGCGTTGGTTTTCCCTTAAAGAGGAAAGGGTGATGCAGCAAAGTAGCGTAAGTATTTCCCTCAGTTTTTGAGAAGGTATCAATCCAGTACGAGGCCACACGCAAGTCCCTCGTACCTACACAAACAAATAAGAACCTTGCAACCAACGCGATAAAGGGGTTATCAATCCCTTCACGGCCACTTGCAAAAGTGAGATCTGATAGAGATGATAAGATAATATTTTTGGTATTTTTATGATAAAGATTGAAAGTAAAGATTGCAAAGTAAAAATAGATTGGAAACTTATACGATGGAAAATAGACCCGGGGGCCATAGGTTTCACTAGTGGCTTCTCTCAAGATAGCATAAGTATTATGGTGGGTGAACAAATTACTGTCGAGCAATTGATAGAAAAGTGCATAATTATGAGAATATCTAGGCATGATCATGTATATAGGCATCACGTCCGCGACAAGTAGACCGACTCCTGCCTGCATCTACTACTATTACTCCACACATCGACCGCTATCCAGCATGCATCTAGAGTATTAAGTTCATAAGAACAGAGTAACGCATTAGGCAAGATGACATGATGTAGAGGGATAAACTCAAGCAATATGATATAAACACCATCTTTTTTATCCTCGATGGCAACAATACAATACGTGTTGTTTCCCCTTTTGTCACTGGGATCGAGCAACGCAAGATTGAACCCAAAGCTAAGTACTTCTCCCATTGCAAGAAAGATCAATCTAGTAGGCCAAGCCAAACTGATAATTCGAAGAGACTTGCAAAGATAACCAATCATACATAAAAGAATTCAGAGAAGATTCAAATATTATTCATAGATAATCATGACGCCCGGGTAGTTAAGCTATAGTGAACCTCTGCTAATGATGCCACGTCACCTCGGTTACTGTTGATAAACTCGCGTCAGTTCGAGACCCAGTTCAAATTTCAAATTTTAAAGTAAAACCAAACAATAAAAGTTTTCAAATATAAAAACCAAATTGTTCTCGTTGTGAAAAATAATGCATAACTAATAATGGTGGAGAAACCAACATCTTTAAAAGTGATTGAGTGTCTTAAAATAAATAAAATAGTAGCAAAAGAATTAATTGAACGCCTTTTCTAATTAATAAATTGTTAAACTATTTTTAATTGGAGGTTTAAACTTTTTGTAGTAGAGGTATAATTAGTGATACAAATTTAGGCACAACTGTTGTGATTTATAAAACTAAATAAAATAAAATAGTAAAAGAACAAAAACAGAAAACGAGACAAATAAAAATAAAAATAAAGAAATGGGGCAAAGCCACCCCCTCTACCTGGGCCAAATGGCCCATCTGGCCATTCTAGGCCACCAGGAGGCCCACCCCGTCCCACCTTAACCCCCGAAACCCTAACCCCCTTCCCCACTCGCTCCCACTCCCCCCCACGTCTCCACTCCCCACTCCCGATCCGATCTGGATCGGGATCGATCCCGCGCCCTCGACGGCCGACTCCGCCCTCGCCGCTCGACGCCGTCGCCGGAGACTACCTCGCTGAACCGCCACCTCGCCGGACTGCCTCCCCGTCTCCGCCGTCGTCGCCGTCATCCCCGTCCTCCTCCTCGCGCCCCACTGCCACTCCCCTACGGCCACTGTGAGAACGCGCCCCTCCTCTATCCCCGTCCCTCCCGGTCACCACGCACCTGCGCGCGCTCGCCGCGGCGGACGTGCGCTCCGCCTCTGCCTCGACCCGCTCCCGCCGCGCGCCTCTGCCGCCCGCGCGCGTTGCTCTCCCCTGAGCGCCGCGCCGACCGTGCCCGGCTCCGCCCGGCCCCGCCGCTCATCGCACCTCCCGGGGCCACGCCTCTCCCCCCGCATGCTCTCTGCCGCCCACCGCAGTCGCCGCTCACGCCTTGCTCCCGCTGCCCGAGTCGCTGCTCGCCGAGGCCACCGGCCCGCGCGGCCATAGCCTCGCCCACCGCCTGCCTCTGCTCGTCGGCCGACGTCCGCTGCTGCCGTCCCGCGCCCGCGGACCCCCTGCTTCCCTGTCACGGCGCGCCTCCTCTGCTCAACGCACCGCCGCGCCCTGTTGCTCCCTCGCGCGCACCCGCGTCGTTCCCCGCTGCGCCCAGCGTGTGCCTGATCGCGCTCCCGCGCGCCCACGGCCACGCCTGCCTGCTCCGCCGCGGCCTTGCGCGGCCCCACTGCTCCCCGTGCTGCTCTCGCCGTCGCCGGCCACCGAGGCCCCGGGCGCGCTCACCCTCGCCTCTCGTGGCCTCGGGTGCAAGCACCCACACCCGTTCGCCCGATCCGTTAGGCCCATGACAAAGGGGCCCCACCCCCTGAAACGAAAACGAAAAAAGACGGAAATTTAGAAATAAATAAATAAATAAATTTAATTAATCAATTAATTAACTTAATTAATTTAGATTAATTAGCTTAACTTAATTAATATGGTTAGTTAAACTAATTAACATGATTAGTTAGTCTAAGTCTATGATAGCTTGGACCCACACGTCAGTTTGACCCGGTCAACGCCCTGTTGACTGCTGACTCATGCTGACATCATGATGACATCAACATACACTATTCTGTATAATGTTGATTTAAAATAATTAAATAAATTCTAAAAATAATTAAAACTTTAGAAAAACATAGAAAATAAATCGTAGCTCAGATGAAAATGTTTTCTACATGAAAGTTGCTCAGAACGACAAGACGAATCCGGATACGTAGCCCGTTCGTCCGCCACACATCCCTAGCATAGCAAACACGCAACTTTCCCCCTCTAGTTCATCTGTCCGAAAACGCGAAACATCGGAATACTTTCCCGAATGTTTCCCCCCTCTGCCGGTATCACCTACTACTGCGTTTGAGCACCCCTAGCAACGCTCATTGTCATGTCATGCATCGTCATGCATATGTTTGCATTATATTTATTGTTTCTCCCCCCTCTCTCTTGCTAGACTCCGAGACCGACGCCGCCGCTACCCAGATCGACTACGGTGTTAACGACCCTCCTTCTCGGCTGAGCTTCCAGGCAAGCCCCCCCTGATCACCAGATATCGCCTATTCCTTCTCTCTACTGCTTGCATTAGAGTAGTGTAGCATGTTACTGCTTTCGGTTAATCCTATTCTGCTGCATAGCCTGTCATTGTTGCTACAGTTGTTACCCTTACCTGCAATCCTAAATGCTTAGTATAGGATGCTAGTATTCCATTAGTGGCCCTACATTCTTGTCCGTCTGCCATGCTATACTACTGGGCCCTGATCACTTCGGGAGGTGATCACGGGCATATGCTATATACGTTATACTGTTACATTACTTACGATACTGTTCGGAGATGGGGGCTGAAGGGGCAGGTGGCTCCATCCCGGTAGAGGTGGGCCTGGGTTCCCGACGGCCCCCGACTGTTACTTTGTGGCGGAGCGACATGGCAGGTTGAGACCACCTAGGAGAGAGGTGGGCTTGGCCCTGGTCGGCGTTCGCGGATACTTCAATTAACACGCTTAACGAGATCTTGGTATTTGATCTGAGTCTGGCCACTGGCCTATACGCACTAACCAACTGCGTGGGAACAGTTATGGGCACTCGACGTCGTGGTATCAGCCGAAGCTCTTTTTGACGTCAGCGACTGAGCGGCGCGCGCCGGATTGGACTGGAACGCCTGCTCTTGTATTAGGGAGGCTAGGTCTGCTTCCGGCCGCCCTCGCAACGTGCAGGTGTGCAATGGGCGATGGGCCCAGACCCCTGCGCCATAGGATTTAGACTGGCGTGCTGACCTCTCTGTTGTGCCTAGGTAGGGCTGCGACGTGTTGATCTTCCAAGGCCGGGCATGACCCAGGAAAGTGTGTCCGGCCAAATGGGATCGACCGTGTTGGGTAATGTGGTGCACCCCTGCAGGGAAGTTAATCTATTCGAATAGCCGTGATCTTCGGTAACAGGACGACCCGGAGTTGTACCTTGACCTTATGACAACTAGAATCGGATACTTAATAAAACACACCCTTCCAAGTGCCAGATACAAACCGGTGATCGCTCTCTCACAGGTCGACAAGGAGAGGATCGCCGGGTAGGATTATGCTATGCGATGATACTGGTGAACTTACCATCTACTCTCTTCTACATGCTGCAAGATGGAGGCTGCCAGAAGCGTAGTCTTCGACAGGACTAGCTATCCCCCTCTTATTCTGGCATTCTGCAGTTCAGTCCACTGATATTGCCCCTTTACAGAGATACCCATGCATATGTAGTGTAGATCCTTGCTTGCGAGTACTTTGGATGAGTACTCACGGTTGCTTTTCTCCATCTTTTCCCCCTTTCCATTCTACCTGGTTGTCGCAACCAGATGCTCGAGCCCAGGAGCTTGACGCCACCGTCAACGACGACTCCTACTACACCAGAGGTGCCTACTACTACGTGCGGGCCGCTGACGACGACCGGGAGTAGTTTAGGAGGATCCCAGGCAGGAAGCCTGCACCTCTTTTGATCTGTATCCCAGTTTGTGCTAGCCATCTTATGGCAACTTGTTTAACATATGTCTATACTCAAATAGTGTTGCTTCCGCTGACTCGTCTATGATCGAGCACTTGTATTCGAGCCCTCGAGGCCCCTGCCTTGTATTATGATGCTTGTATGACTTATTTTATTTTTAGAGTTGTGTTGTGATATCTTCCTGTGAGTCCCTGATCTTGATCGTACACGTTTGCGTGTATGATTGAATCGGGGGCGTCACAAGTTGGTATCAGAGCTGACTGCCTGTATGAATCCCTTTCCACACTCCTTGGCCGAAGTTGAGTCTAGTCGATGAAAACTGTTTTACTAACATGGTTGTGCGGCCCATGGGCCCACGTCGCCATTGGGTGGTATTAGGATCTTTTATTCCTCGTCTATACTCCGGGACTCTGATCTCTCTCTTCTATTCGGGTTAAATGAATTTTGCTATATCTAACATTAGGATCTCGTGATCACTTTCACCCGGAGAGCACCTTATTACCGATGATCGTCTACTGCACCAGAAGATTCTGAGGATACTCTATGATGTTCTCTCGAGACTTTGTGCCATCACTTTTGCAATTCCTGTCCATCGATAAACCTCTATGGATAACCACGTACACTTGTCATTCATACCTCCATCCCCAGTTGCTTTTGTTATTACAAGATGCCCTGAAATACTCTCCGATGTTCCGGGAATCCTTTAAGATTACTGCCTTACAGTTCCTTTTCCGCACAAATACATGTATGGATAATTCCTCACAATTACCGGGAATTCATTCATCCCCAGTTGTCCATATGTTTCGCAAAATACTTCATAATACTATTCGACCTTTCGAAGATCTTCAGCAACCAATTGCCCTTGAAAATTTTGCTTGCTTGCATTATGGTTAATCCCATAAGTCTAGTAATCTTATTGGCATCCTTGGCCACTATCATTTTGAGTCCATTAATTCAATATGTTGAGGATGCTCTCATTCCTCAGTCGAATCCTAGAATTCATCCTTCCAGCTCAGACGTCATTTTAAACATGAGCTGGATCTCGACCAATCAAATTGCCATCGATTGTACCCCTAAGCCTACTGAACTTATCCATCCATGGTCACAACGTTTGCTTCTGATCCCTTGATTTGGAAATCATAATTCCTTTGCCGTTAAACTTTGAATTAGTCAGTTGTTTCTATAATCCAATGTCCTTGCATTGTTTTCTTCCTCTGATTATGTGCCGATGCTCACATCAGCTCTGTTAGGGACCGTCAGATCCTTTGTTGAATTATCATTCGACAGTGTCCTTTGTATACTAAACCTCGAGTAGTTCTTTCTCTGATATATAATGCCATTGGTAAATCCTATTCTCTTATTGGCCAACCATGCTCTGCTTTTGAACTGGTGATATTTACTCTTGAAACTTGTGGTATATGTTTCTAAGAAGCCCCTATGGGTTGAACATATGCCTCCTCTAAACCGTATGGACCCAAAAGTTTTCACGAGTCATACTCTTCTGGTGCTTCGCCGGATAAAATTTCAACACTACAACTTCTTCGAAGACGAGAAGTGAATGAAAGGTTATGCATTAAAGAAGTGGGAGTCGACCTTGAACTTTGTGTTCCTGCCCATGGACCCGATGTGGAACTTATCATGGAAACTTCTTGCAAAATATTTAATCATTTGGGCAATT
Organism: Triticum aestivum; assembly: GCF_018294505.1. Classification (NCBI taxonomy): domain Eukaryota; kingdom Viridiplantae; phylum Streptophyta; class Magnoliopsida; order Poales; family Poaceae; genus Triticum; species Triticum aestivum. Next base: position 182,023,002 of record NC_057814.1, read on the forward strand.
CTTCCGGTGTCATTAAGTTGAATCCCTTGCAGCTATGGTTCCGACTATATTGTTCTTCTTTGTTCCCATTTCTCGGGCAAGTCTAAGTGTTTGTCTTCTGAGGACCAATACCCCGGTCCAACTTTTACTTTGATCTACCGTCGAGTATTACACTCTGGTATCTCGAGAATATCATGGAACTGCATAGCTTCTTATGGGTTCTTCATCAACTGTTAGTTCTCACCGACTCCAGTTTTCCTGGGTTCTGGGTTGTCGTCAACCAAGAACGCCGAATAGTGAATCAAGTCGGCACTCCAATTCAATAACTCTAAGTATTTTTTGTTGCTTACGAGTTTAATAAACCTTCAACTCATCCCAAGCCTGATCGGCTATATCTTTATCGTGCTAAATTTTAACTGTGCTACTTGGTCCTTCCCGGAGCATAATTTTTTACGATGAGCTAAGCTTACGCCGATCTTCCTCATCATATCATTTTTCTTTGAACAACAAGCTTGGTTTGGAGTTTGTGTCGTACCCTTGGTTCCAATAACCTTTCGCTTCATCATTCCTTTGACTTGATGTCATCGCCGATCGATTACTTCTTCATGAAATCTCTCGACAAAGGTGTCGTGATCATCACCAACATTATGAGTTCTTCCGAGATCTCTATCGAATTCTTGATGAGAAATACCATCCTTGCCCCTCGATGATTTGTGTTATCATCGATAACTTTATTGCCTTCCCTCCAACACAAACTTGTTCATGTCTCGTGTATACCTTCAGATCCTTGCTATCCAGCATTTGTTCTCCTTACCTTGGAGTATTACCATCTTTTATGTCAAGAATGTCGTGAGAATTTCACCACCTCTTAAGAATTCTTGATACAGGTGATTCTTCTTGCCATATCCGTTCATTCCTTGGTCCCCGTGTTGTTTCTAACCGGAAAACCGACAATTGAACTATGCTGTGCGACTTCAAAACTTCTAGCAACCCTATTGCTTTGAAGTTAATGGTCAATATTTCATTCTTAGACCATTGGTTATTGAATCACCATTCTAACATTGATCATGCTACCTAAGCCCATATTATGGGTGCACCTTTCAACCAATGGTTAATGGTGTATGTTTTCCTCGAGCATACATCATTATACCATTTGATCTGACAAATGTTATCTCCTTGTTCACATAATTGTGGAAATCCATCTTGTTGGAAATCTCGATGAATTGTCTCTGAGACCATCAGCCACCTGCTCATCCTCTCCTTGGTTTAATGATGAACTCTTCTTTTGGAACTCGCTCCCATAGTTCATTTCCCGAGAATCTTACATTGTCATATCGTCAAATTGTGTTGTACCTTTTCTTCTCTGGCATCCTAAGTCGGAGGTATCCTGACACCAATCGGATCTGAACCTCGGTCAGATATGATGGTTGGAACATATTTCCAAGAGTTATAACATTGGTCTTTATGTGAGTCGGTAAGGTGATGTCATGCCTAGCACACCTGGCCGGAGGACCTATTGTTATAGTTTCCTTTTTAGCAAGGTTAACCATTCTTCCATGAGGAAATTGTAAGACTTATTCTATAAGTTGTTTCTGATGAATCCTTCGTGTATCCAAAGTCTGACCTTTGATTGAAGACAATGTCAATGCTATCTCGAAGCATGACTGAGGTACTTCGATCTTCAATAAGAACATTGGAAGCGCAATGCTAAATGTTTCTTAAATCGATTATCCAAACACATGGTATGGGTAACATCATGAAATCCCTTGCCCCTTTACTTAATTGGTTGTCTACTTGCTGTCCTGACATGGATGGGAAAGATATACTCTTGATACTCGAGTATAACCACATTTTCCTTTCCATTGTTCTGATTAGTATACTAATCATTTTTCCTTTCCATTGTTTTGTTTAACCTTTCTTGTAATCTGACTTAACTGAGCAGTGATAATCCCCTGCTTAGGTAAGCACCTCATTGTACCACTCTGTCAGTCAGACCCTGTTACTATCGTTGATGACATTCCGATAACCACCGATGAACGAGAACTCTGCCTATTGGTCCGCCTCGTTCAACGTGCAAGAAAATGGTTCTCTTTGTCCCTCGCCCTTGGTACCGATGTTGATGCCAACATTACTGACAGGGTATTCTCTGACATGCCTTGCTATCATGACTGTGCAAGAGGTCAGCGCCCTTCCTACTTTTAACCCACATGGTGGGCCCATAACCCATAGTTCCACAGGATCGAAACCTGACTCTCCTGTACACCCCTGTTTCTAAAGTCATTCCTCACGCTTGGCTTTGTATGAAAGATCACGAGCCACCTTCCTAGTGATCTATTCTGGTATCAGACACAATACTTATTCTCGTTGCTCTGGACCCCTTTCACACTTTGTTTCAGGCATCGAACTATTGCCTACCCGCTCAAAACTTCTCATGGTACCTACTTACCTTGCTCTCGATATTGTCTTAAGTTTCCATTCGAGAGTTACTTTCCGCCACCATCCCCGATGTTATCAACCAGACAGTCAACCTTTCAGAGGCCCGTTCTTTCGAAGTTACCCCTTGTCATTTTTGTAAGTACGATGGAGTTCCTGAAGAAAGGACGACAACCTCATCATGATGCATCGATGCATAGGAATGAAGTCATCACCGCTATGGATCGACCACTTCGAGAAGAGCAACCAAGACCGAGAAGATCTGTTAGAATTTCGTAACCAAATCCCTTCCCCCTTACTCCACCTCTTAAATCTCCAGACGAGATTTCTTGTAGTGGAGGAGAATTGTGACGCCCGGGTAGTTAAGCTACAGTGAACCTCTGCCAATAATGCCACGTCACCTCGGTTACTCTTGATAAACTCGCGTCAGTTCGAGACCTAGTTCAAATTTCAAATTTTAAAGTAAAACCAAACAATAAAAGTTTTCAAATATTAAAACCAAATTGTTCTCGTTGTGACAAATAATGCATAAGTAATAGTGGTGGAGAAACCAACATCTTTAAAAGTGTTTGAGTGTCTTAAAATAAATAAAACAGTAGCAAAAGAATTAATTGAACGCCTTTTCTAATTAGTAAGATGTTAAACTATTTTTAATTGGAGGTTTAAACTTTTTGTAGTAGAGGTATAATTAGTGATACAAATTTAGGCACAACTGTTGTGATTTATAAAACTAAATAAAATAAAATAGTAAAAGAACAAAAACAGAAAACGAGACAAATAAAAATAAAAATAAAGAAATGGGGCTAAGCCACCCCTCTACGTGGGCCAGATGGCCCATCTCGCCATTCTAGGCCACCAGGAGGCCCACCCCGTCCCACCTTAACCCCCGAAACCCTAACCCCCTTCCCCAGTCGCTCCCACCCCCCCTACGTCTCCACTCCCCACTCTCGATCCGATCTGGATCGGGATCGATCCCGCGCCCTCGACGCCCGACTCCGCCCCCGCCGCTCGACGCCGTCGCCGGAGACCACCTCGCTGGACCGCCACCTCGCTGGACTGCCTCCCCGTCTCCGCCATCGTCGCCGTCGTCCCCGTCCTCCTCCCCGCGCCCCACTGCCACTCCCCTACGGCCACCGTGAGCACGCGCCCCTCCTCTATCCCCGTCCCTCCTGGTCACCACGTGCCTGCGCGCGCTCGCCGCGGCGGACATGCGCTCCTCCTCTGCCTCGACCCGCTCCCGCCGCGCCTCGCCTCTGCCGCCCGCGCGCGTTGCTTTCACCCCTGAGACCCGCGCCGACCGCGCCCAGCTCCGCCCGGCCCCGCCGCTCACCTCACCTCCCGGAGCCACGCCTCCTCCCCCCCGCATGCTCTCTGCCGCCCACCGTAGTCGCCGCTCACGCCTTGCTCCCGCTGCCCGCGTCACTGCTCGCCGAGGCCACCGGCCCGCGCGGCCATAGCCTCGCCCACCGCCTGCCTCTGCTCGTCGGCCGGCGTCCGCTGCTGCCGGCCCGTGCCCGCGGACCCCCTGCTCCCCTGTCACCGCGCGCCTCCTCTGCTCAACGCACTGCCGCGCCCCGTTGCTCCCTTGCGCACACCCGCGTCGTTCCTCGCTGCGCCCAGCGCGTGCCTGACCGCGCTCCCGCGCGCCCACGACCACGCCTGCCTGCTCCGCCGCGGCCTCGCGCGGCCCCACTGCTCCCGCCGTCGCCGACCACCGAGGCCCCGGGCGCGCTCGCCCTCGCCTCTCGTGGCCTCGGGTGCGAGCACCCGCACCCGTTCGCCCGATCCCTAAGGCCCCTATGGGCCTATGACAAAAGGGCCCCACCCCCTGAAACGAAAACGAAAAAAGAGATGGAATTTAGGAATAAATAAATTTAATTAATCAATTAATTAACTTAATTAATTTAGATTAATTAGCTTAACTTAATTAATCTGTTTAGTTAAACTAATTAACATGATTAGTTTGTCTAAGTCTATGACAGCTGGGACCCACACGTTAGTTTGACCCAGTCAATGCCCTGTTGACTGCTGACATCATGATGACGTCAGCATACACTATTCTGGATAATGTTGATTTAAAATAATTAAATAAATTCTAAAAATAATAAAAACTTTAGAAAAACATAGAAAATAAATCGTAGCTCAGATGAAAATGTTTTCTACATGAAAGTTGCTCAGAACGACAAGACGAATCCAGATACGTAGCACGTTCGTCCGCCACACATCCCTAGCATAGCAAACACGCAACTTTCCCCCTCCGGTTCATCTGTCCGAAAACGCGAAACACCGGAATACTTTCCCGGATGTTTCCCCCTTCGCCGGTATCACCTACTACCGCGTTTGGGCACCTCTAGCAACGCTCATTGTCATGTCATGCATCGTCATGCATATGTTTGCATTATATTTATTGTTTCTTCCCCCTCTTCTCTCGCTAGACTCCGAGATCGACGCCGCTGCTACCCAGATCGACTATGGTGTTGACGACCCCTCCTTCTCAGCTGAGCTTCCAGGCAAGCCCCCCCTGATCACCAGATATCGCCTATTCCTTCTCTCTACTGCTTGCATTAGAGTAGTGTAGCATGTTACTGCTTTCGGTTAATCCTATTCTACTGCATAGCCTGTCATTGTTGCTACAGTTGTTACCCTTACCTGCAATCCTAAATGCTTAGTATAGGATGCTAGTATTCCATCAGTGGCCCTACACTCTTGTCCGTCTGCCATGCTATACTACTGGGCCCTGATCACTTCGGGAGGTGATCACGGGCATATGCTATATACGTTATACTGTTACATTACTTACGATACTGTTCGGAGATGGGGGCTGAAGGGGCAGGTGGCTCCATCTCGGTAGAGGTGGGCCTGGGTTCCCGACGGCCCCCGATTGTTACTTTGTGGCGGAGCGACATGGCAGGTTGAGACCACCTAGGAGAGAGGTGGGCTTGGCCCTGGTCGGTGTTCGCGGATACTTCAATTAACACGCTTAACGAGATCTTGGTATTTGATCTGAGTCTGGCCACTGGCCTATACGCACTAACCAACTGCGCGGGAACAGTTATGGGCACTCGACGTCGTGGTATCAGCCGAAGCTCTTTTTGACGTCAGCGACTGAGCGGCGCGCGCCGGATTGGACTGGAACGCCTGCTCTTGTATTAGGGAGGCTAGGTCTGCTTCCGGCCGCCCTCGCAACGTGCAGGTGTGCAATGTGCGGGCCGCTGACGACGACCAGGAGTAGTTTAGGAGGATCCCAGGCAGGAGGCCTGCGCCTCTTTCGATCTGTATCCCAGTTTGTGCTAGCCATCTTATGGCAACTTGTTTAACTTATGTCTGTACTCAGATATTTTTGCTTCCGCGAACTCGTCTATGATCGAGCACTTGTATTCGAGCCCTCGAGGCCCCTGGCTTGTATTTTTATGCTTGTATGACTTATTTTTTTAGAGTTGTGTTGTGATATCTTCTCGTGAGTCCCTGATCTTGATCGTACACGTTTGTGTGTATGATTAGTGTACAATTGAATCGGGGGCGTCACAAGTTGGTATCAGAGCCGACTGCCTGTATGAATCCCTTTCCACACTCCTTGGCCGAAGTTGAGTCTAGTCGATGAAAACTGTTTTACTAACCTGGTTGTGCGGCCCATGGGCCCACGTCGCCATTGGGTGGTATTAGGATCATTTATTCCTCGTCTATACTCTGGGACTCTGATCTCTCTCTTCTATTCGGGTTAAATGAATTTTGCTATATCTAACATTAGGATCTCGTGATCACTTTCACCCGGAGAGCACCTTGATCATAAACCCACAATTCATCGGATCTCGACAAACACACCGCAAAAAGAGTTACATCGAATAGATCTCCAAGAAGATCAAGGAGAACTTTGTATTGAGATCCAAAGAGAGAGAAGAAGCCATCTAGCTAATAACTATGGACCCGAAGGTCTGTGGTAAGCTACTCACACATCATCGGAGAGGCTATGGTTTTGATGTAGAAGCCCTCCGTGATCGATTCCCCCTCCGGCGGAGCGCCGGAAAAGGCCCCAAGATGGGATCTCACGGGTACAGAAGGTTGCGGCGGTGGAAATAGGGTTTCGTGGTGCTCCTGGTTGGTTTCAGGGTATATGGGTATATATATGAGGAAGAAGTAGGTCGATGGAGCTACGAGGGGCCCACGAGGGTGGGGGCGCGCCCAGGGGGGCAGGCGCGCCTCCCTGCCTCGTGGCCTCCTCGTTGATTTCTTGACGTCCACTCCAAGTCCTCTGGATCACGTTTGTTCCAAAAATAACTCTCCCAAAGGTTTCATTCCGTTTGGACTCCGTTTGATATTCCTTTTCTGCGGAACACTGAAATAGCAAAAATAACAGCAATTTGCACTGGGCCTTGGGTTAGTAGGTTAGTCCCAAAAATAATATAAAAGTGCTTAGTAAAGCCCATTAAACATCCAAAACAGATAATATAATAGCATGGAACAATAAAAAATTATAGATACGTTGGAGGCGTATCAAGCATCCCCAAGCTTAATTCCTGCTCGTCCTCGAGCAGGTAAATGATAAAAACAAAATTTTTGATGTGGAATGCTACCTAGCATATTTCTCAATGTAATTTTCTTTATTGTGGCATGAACGTTCAGATCCGAAAGATTCAAGACAAAAGTTTAATATTGACATGAAAATAATAATACTTCAAGCATACTAACAAAGCAATCATGTCTTCTCAAAATAACATGGCCAAAGAAAGTTATCCCTACAAAATCATATAGTCTGGCTATGCTCTATCTTCATCACACAAAGTACTTAGTCGTGCACAACCCCGATGACAAGCCAAGCAATTGTTTCATACTTTTGATGTTCTCAAACTTTTTCAATCTTCACGCAATACATGAGCATGAGCCATGGATATAGCACTATATGTGGAATAGAATGGTGGTTGTGGAGGAAACAAAAGGAGAAGATAGTCTCACATCAACTAGGCGTATCAATGGGCTATGGAGATGCCCATCAATAGATATCAATGTGAGTGAGTAGGGATTGCCATGCAACGGATGCACTAGAGCTATAAGTGTATGAAATCTCAACAAAATAAACTAAGTGGGTGTGCATCCAACTCGCTTGCTCACGAAGACCTAGGGCATTTTGAGGAAGCCCATCATTGGAATATACAAGCCAAGTTCTATAATGTAAAATTCCCACTAGTATATGAAAGTGACAACATAGTAGACTCTCTATCATGAAGATCATGGTGCTACTTTGAAGTACAAGTGTGAAAAAGGATAGTAACATTGTCCCTTCTCTCTTTTTCTCTCATTTTTTATTTGGGCCTTCTTCTTCTTTTTTCTTTTTATGGCCTCTTTTCTTTCTCTTTTTCTTTTCTTTTCGTCCAGAGTCTCATCCCGACTTGTGGGGGAATCTGATACGTCTCCAACGTATCTATAATTTTTGATTGTTCCATGCTATATTATATTCTGTTTTGGATGTTTAATGGGCTTTATTATACACTTTTATATTATTTTTGGGACTAACCTATTAACCGGAGGCCCAGCCCAAATTGCTGCTTTTTGCCTATTTCAGAATTTCGCAGAAAAAGAATATCAAACGGAGTCCAAACGGAATGAAACCTTCGGGAACGTGATTTTCGGAACAAACGTGATCTAGAGGACTTGGAGTCCACGTAAAGAAAGCAACGAGGAGAGCATGAGGCAGGGTGGCGCGCCTACCCCCCCAGGCGCGCCCTCCACCCTCGTGGGGCCCATGTTGCTTCACCGACGTACTTCTTCCTCCTATATATACCTACGTACCCCCAAACCATTAGAAGCATCCACGAAAACCTAATTCCATCGCCGCAACCTTCTGTACCCCGTGAGATCCCATCTTGGGGCCTTTTCCGGCGTCCTGCCGGAGGGGGCATTGATCACGGAGGGCTTCTACATCAACACCATAGCCCTCCGATGATGTGTGAGTAGTTTACCTCAGACCTTCGGGTCCATAGTTATTAGCTAGATGGCTTCTTCTCTCTCTTTGGATCTCAATACAAAGTTCTCCAAGATCTTCGTGGAGATCTATTCGATGTAATCTTCTTTCGCGGTGTGTTTGTCGAGATCCGATGAAATGTGGGTTTATGATCAAGTTTATCTATGAACAATATTTGAATCTTCTCTGAATTCTTTTATGTATGATTGGTTATCTTTGCAAGTCTCTTCGAATTATCAGTTTGGTTTGGCCTACTAGATTGATCTTTCTTGCAATGGGAGAAGTGCTTAGCTTTGGGTTCAATCTTGCGGTGTCCTTTCCCAGTGACAATAGGGGCAGCAAGGCACGTATTGTATTGTTGCCATCGAGGATAAAAAGATGGGGTTTATATCATATTGCATGAGTTTATCCCTCTACATCATGTCATCTTACTTAAAACATTACTCTGTTCTTATGAACTTAATACTCTAGATGCATGTTGGATAGCGGTCGATGTGTGGAGTAATAGTAGTAGATGCAGAATCGTTTTGGTCTACTTATCGCGGACGTGATGCCTATATACATGATCATACCTAGATATTCTCATAACTATGCTCAATTCTATCAATTGCTCGACAGTAATTTGTTCACCCACCGTAATACTTATGCTCTTGAGAGAAGCCACTAGTGAAACCTATGGCCCCTGGGTCTATTTTCCATCATATTAATCTTCCAACACTTAGTTATTTCTATTGCCGTTTATTTTACTTTGCATATTTATTTACTCTTTACCGTAAAAATACCAAAAATATTATCCTTTCATACCTATCAGATCTCACTCTCGTAAGTGACCGTGAAGGGATTGACAACCCCTTTTATCGCGTTGGTTGCGAGGTTCTTGTTTGTTTGTGTAGGTGCGTGGGACTCGCGCGTGGTCTCCTACTGGATTGATACCTTGGTTCTCAAAAACTGAGGGAAATACTTACGCTACTTTACTGCATCACCCTTTCCTCTTCAAGGGAAAACCAACGCAGTGCTCAAGAGGTAGCAGGACACAAGAGTTTATACTGGTTCGGGCCACCGATGTGGTGTAAGTCAAGACATACCAAGTACCCATCACAAACTCATCTCCCTCGCATTACATTATTTGCCATTTGACTCTCGTTTTCCTCTCCCCCACTTCACCCTTGCCGTTTTATTCACCTTCTTCACGTATGCCTTTCTGTTTGTGTTTCCACGTGCCTTCTATTTGCTTGCATCTTTGCTTGCTAAAAATCTATTGATATGGATCCACTTAAAGTGTTCTACTTGGATCATCTTCAATCCTTATGCGCTCGTGCTGAAACCCCAACTAGCCTAGTTGATGGGAAATCTTTAGATGAGCATGCTGATTTTGTGCATCACCGTTTGTCTGAAAAAGGGAGACTCTTATGGAATCAAATAAACAAATTGCTGTGTTATGCCTAGAATCTTTGTGAAATTTGTGATATTACTTGTTGCTCTAAGAACCCTAAAAAACACCTCCCCTACCTATGTGAGTTTAATGAAAATGAAATCTTATCTTCTTATGCAAGGGTGTTTATAGCTACTATGATATCGAACAAATTGAAGAATTTGTTGCTTTTAAGGGTTCTTTTGAAGTTGCTTCTTTGATTGAAAAGTATGATATTACTCTTTACGAATCTGAAAATTTTGACATACTTGAATATTTCTATGAAAACTATGCCCATAATGTCTATGTCAAAGAGTTTATTGAAAGAATGACCGTTGCTTCTAAAGAAATTAATGATATGCACGAATCTATAGATAATTATGATTCTGATGATTTGATTGAAATATCCGTTGATGAACATGATGCTTGCTATCCTTGTGGCCATGATGCCAATATTTATGAAGATGAATTTGCTATAGTTCCTTACGTTAAACATGAGATCATTGCTATTGCACCCACACTTGGTAGTTCCTTCGATAAAAAGCATGATTGCAATGATTTTACTATAAATTCTCTTGATGTCAATTATGCTAATAATATGCAAAACCCTAAGCTTGGGGATGCTAGTTTTGCTATGTCTACTACTTGTTGCAATGATCATGATTGGGGTGATTCTTCTTATGATCTTGAAAATTTATTTAAGCCCCATGATGAATATGAGATTGATAATAATGCTTGCAATAATATTTAAAGTGGGTTTGGAAGAGTGTCAACTTTAGATCCCACATATTTGGAGAATATTCAATCTTATGGTATTTTTGATAAAAGTGGGTTTGGAGAGGTCATGACTTTAGTTAATGATAATCCCACTATTTTGGAAGAGTGTCAACTTCGCATGCATGTGGATCGTGTTGAGAATATGTTATGTGATAGCTATATTGTTGAATTTGCTTATGATCCTACATGTAATTATTATGAGAGAGGAAAATATGGTCGTAGAAATTTTCATGTTACTAAATTACCTCTCGTTATGTTGAGATTGCTATTGTTTCTTTCCGCTTCCTTGCATATGCTAGTTTTTGCTTGCCTTGATAATTTGTTTGTCTATAAGATTCCTATGCATAGGAAGTATGTTAGACTTAGATGTGTTTGTCACGTGTTTTATGATGCTCTCTTTGTGCTTCAATTCTTGTCTTTCATGTGAGCATCATTGAAATCTCAATGCCTAGCTAGGGGCATTAAACGATAGCGCTTGTTGGGAGGCAACCCAATTTTATTTTAGTTTTTTGCTTTTTGATTCTGTGTAGGAATAAATCTTTGATCTAGCCTCTGGTTATATTTGTTTTTATGTTTTACTTAGTGTTTGTGCAAAGTTAAACCTATAGGATCTTTTCTTGGATGATAGTTATTTGATCTTGCTGAAAATTCCAGAAACTTTCTGTTCACGAAAACAATTGTTAAAAATCACCAGAACGTGATAAAATACTGATTCCAATTGCAGCAGATCAATAAATAAATTTTCTAGGTCTTCCTATTTTGGTAGATTTTTTTGAGTTCCAGAAGTTTGCGTTAGTTACAGATTACTACAGACTATTCTGTTTTTGACAGATTCTGTTTTTCGTGTGTTGTTTGCTTATTTTGATGAATCTATGGCTAGTAAAATAGTTTATAAACCATAGAGAAGTTGGAATACAGTAGGTTTAACACCAATATAAATAAAGAATGAGTTCATTACAGTATATTGAAGTGGTGTTTTGTTTTCTTTCACTAACGGAGCTCACGAGATTTTCTGCTAAGTTTTGTGTTGTGAAGTTTTCAAGTTTTGGGTAAAAGATTTGATGGATTATGGAACAAGGAGTGGCAAGTGCCTAAGCTTGGGGATGACCATGGAACCCCAAGATAATCTAAGGACACCAAAAAGCCAAAGCTTGGGGATGCCCCGGAAGGCATCCCCTCTTTCGTCTACTTCCATCGGTAACTTTACTTGGAGCTATACTTTTATTCACCACATGATATGTGTTTTGCTTGGAGCGTCTTGTATGATTTGAGTCTTTGCTTTTTAGTTTACCACAATCATCCTTGCTGTACACACCTTTTGAGAGATACACACACAAATCGGAATTTATTAGAATACTCTATGTGCTTCACTTATATCTTTTGAGCTATATAGTTTTTGCTCTAGTGCTTCACTTATATCTTTTAGAGCACGGTGGTGGATTTGTTTTATAGAAACTATTGATCTCTCATGCTTCACTTATAATATTTTGAGAGTCTTAAAACAGCATGGCAATTTGCTTTGATTATAATATCATGAGAAATTTGATGCTTGATAATTGTTTTGAGATATAAAGGTGGTAATATCATAGTTGTGCTAGTTGTGTAATTGTGAAATTGAGAAATACTTGTGTTGGAGTTTGTGATTCCCGTAGCATGCACGTATGGCGAACCGTTATGTAACGAAGTCGGAGCATGAGGTATTTGTTGATTGTCATCCTTTGTGTGGCGGTCAGGATCACGCGATGGTTAACTCCTACCAACCCTTCCCCTAGGAGCTTGCGTAGTAGTACTTTGCTTCGAGGGATAATAAATTTTTGCAATAAGTATATGAGTTCTTTATGACTAATGTGAGTCCATGGATTATACGCACACTTACCTTTCCGCAATTTTCTAGCCTCTTCGGTACCATGCATTGCCCTTTCTCATCTTAAGAGTTGGTGCAAACTTCGCCGGTGCATCCAAACCCCGTGACATGATACGCTCTATCACACATAAACCTCCTTATACCTTCCTCAAAACAGCCACCATACCTACCTATTATGGCATTTCCATAGCCATTCCGAGATATATTGCCATGCAACTTTCCACCGTTTCGTTTATCATGACACGCTCCATCATTGTCATATTGCTTTGCATGATCATGTAGTTGACATCGTATTTGTGGCAAAGCCACCGTTCACAATTCTTTCATACATGTCGCTCTTGATTCATTGCATATCCCGGTACACCGCCGGAGGCATTCACATAGAGTCATATCTTGTTCTAAGTATCGAGTTGTAATTCATGAGTTGTAAGTAAATAAAAGTGTGATGATCATCATTATTAGAGCATTGTCCCAAGTGAGGAAAGGATGATGGAGACTATGATTCCCCCACAAGTCAGGATGAGACTCCGGACTAAATAAAAAGAAAAAAAGAAGAGGCAAAAAAGAAAAGGCCCAAATAAAAAAAATGAGAGAAAAAGAGAGAAGGGACAATGTTACTATCCTTTTACCACACTTGTGCTTCAAAGTAGCACCGTGATCTTCATGATAGAGAGTCTCTCATTTTTTCACTTTCATATACCAGTGGGAAATTTCATTATAGAACTTGGCTTGAATATTCCAATGATGGGCTTCCTCAAATGCCCGAGGTCTTCGTGAGCAAGCAAGTTGGATGCACACCCACTTAGTTTCTTTTGTTTGAGCTTTCATACACTTATAGCTCTAGTGCATCCGTTGCATGGCAATCCCTACTCCTTGCATTGACATCAATTGATGGGCATCTCCATAGCCCGTTGATTAGCCTCGTCGATGTGAGACTTTCTCCTTTTTTTGTCTTCCCACATAACCCCTATCATTATACCTTATTCCACCATAGTGCTATATCCATGGCTTGTGCTCATGTATTGCGTAAAAGTTGAAAAGGCTGAAGCGCGTTAAAAAGTATGAACCAATTGCTTGGCTAAAACCGGGGTTGTACATGATATGAATATTTTGTGTGGGAAAGATGGAGCATAGCCAGACTATATGATTTTGTAGGGATAACTTGCTTTGGCTATGTTATTTTGATAAGACATAATTGCTTGGTTAGCATGCTTGAAGTATTGTTGTTTTTATGTCAACATTAAACTTTTATCTTGAATCATATCGAATATGAACATTCGTGCCACAATAAGAAGAACTACATTGAAATTATGCTAAGTAGCAGTCCACATCAAAAATTCTGTTTTTATCATTTACCTACTCGAGGACGAGCAGGAATTAAGCTTGGGGATGCTTGATACGTCTCCAACGTATCTATAATTTTTTATTGTTCCATGCTATATTATATTCTATTTTGGATGTTTAATGGGCTTTATTATACACTTTTATATTATTTTTGGGACTAACCTATTAACCGGAGGCCCAGCCCAAATTGCTGTTTTTTTTGCCTATTTCAGAGTTTCGCAGAAAAAGAATATCAAACGGAGTCCAAACGGAATGAAACCTTCAGGAACGTGATTTTCGGAACAAACGTGATCCAGACGACTTGGAGTCCACGTAAATAAAGCAACGAGGAGAGCACGAGGCAGGGGGGGCGCGCCCTCCACCCTCGTGGGGCCCACGTTGCTCCACCGACGTACTTCTTCCTCCTGTATATACCTATGTACCCCCAAACCATCAGAAGCATCCACGAAAACCTAATTCCACCACCGCAACCTTCTGTACCCATGAGATCCCGTCTTGGGGCCTTTTCCGGCATCCTGTCGGAGGGGGAATTGATCACGGAGGGCTTCTACATCAACACCATAGCCCCTCCGATGATGTGTGAGTAGTTTACCTCGGACCTTCGGGTCCATAGTTATTAGCTAGATGGCTTGTTCTCTCTCTTTGGATCTCAATACAAAGTTCTCCATGATCTTCGTGGAGATCTATTCGATGTAATCTTCTTTTGTGGTGTGTTTGTCAAGATCCGATGAATTGTGGGTTTATGATTAAGTTTATCTATGAACAATATTTGAATCTTCTCTGAATTCTTTTATGTATGATTGGTTATCTTTGCAAGTCTCTTTGAATTATCAGTTTGGTTTGGCCTACTAGATTGATCTTTCTTGCAATGGGAGAAGTGCTTAGCTTTGGGTTCAATCTTGCGGTGTCCTTTCCCAGTGACAGCAGGGGCAGCAAGGCACGTATTGTATTGTTGCCATCGAGGATAAAAAGATGGGGTTTATATCATATTGCATGAGTTTATCCCTCTACATCATGTCATCTTACTTAAAGCATTACTCTGTTCTTATGAACTTAATACTCTAGATGCATGTTGGATAGCGGTCGATGTGTGGAGTAATAGTAGTAGATGCAGAATCATTTCGGTTTACTTGTCACGCACGTGATGCCTATATACATGATCATACCTAGATATTCTCATAAATATGCTCAATTCTATCAATTGCTCGACAGTAATTTGTTCACCCACCATAATACTTATGCTCTTGAGAGAAGCCACTAGTGAAACCTATGGCCCCCGGGTCTATTTTCCATCATATTAATCTTCCAACACTTAGTTATTTCTATTGCCGTTTATTTTACTTTGCATCTTTATTTACTCTTTATCATAAAAATACCAAAAATATTATCCTTTCATATCTATCAGATCTCACTCTCGTAAGTGACCGTGAAGGGATTGACAACCCCTTTATCGCGTTGGTTGCGAGGTTCTTGTTTGTTTGTGTAGGTGCGTGGGACTCGCGCGTGGTCTCCTACTGGATTGATACCTTGGTTATAAAAAACTGAGGGAAATACTTACACTACTTTACTGCATCACCCTTTCCTCTTCAAGGGAAAACCAACGCAGTGCTCAAGAGGTAGCAGAATCATAGTCTCCGTCATCCTTTCCTCACTTGGGACAATGCTCTAATAATGATGATCATCACACTTTTATTTACTTACAACTCAAAGATTACAACTCAATACTTAGAACAAAATATGAATCTATGTGAATGCCTCCGGTGGTGTACCGGGATATGGAATGAATCAAGAGTGACATGTATGAAAGAATTATAAAGGTGGCTTTGCCACAAATACGATGTCAACTACATGATCATGCAAAGCAATATGACAATGATGAAACATGTCATAATAAATGGAATGGTGGTAAGTTGCATGGCAATATATCTCGGAATGGCTATGGAAATGCCATAATAGGTAGGTATGGTGGCTGTTTAGAGGAACGTATATGGTGGGTGTATGATACTGGCGAAAGGTGCACGGTATTAGAGAGGCTAGCAATGGTGAAAGGGTGAGAGTGCGTATAATCCATGGACTCAACATTAGTCATAAAGAACTCACATACTTATTGCAAAAATCTATTAGTTATCGAAACAAAGTATTACGCGCATGCTCCTAGGGGGATAGATTGGTAGGAAAAGACCATCGCTCATCCCCGACCGCCACTCATAAGGAAGACAATCAATAAATAAATCATGCTCCGACTTCATCACATAACGGTTCACCATATGTGCATGCTACGGGAATCACAAACTTTAGAACAAGTATTTCTCAAATTCACAACTAATCAACTAGCATGACTCTAATATCACCATCTCCATATCTCAAAACAATCATAAAGAATCAAACTTCTCTTAGTATTCAATGCACTTATATGAAAGTTTTTATTATACCCATCTTGGATGCCTATCATATTAGGACTAATTTTATAGCCAAAGCAAACTACCATGCTGTTCTAAAAGACTCTCAAAATAATATAAGTGAATCATGATAGATCAATAATTTCTATAAAATAAAACCACCACCGTGCTCTAAAAGATATAAGTGAAGCGCTAGAGCAAAATTGTTTAGCTCAAAAGATATAAGTGACACACATAGAGTATTCTAATAAATTACGATTAATATGTGTCTCTCCCAAAAGGTGTGTACATCAAGGATGATTGTGGTGAACTAAAAAGCAAAGACTCAAATCATACAAGATGCTCCAAGCAAAACATATATCATGTGGTGAATAAAAATATAGCTCCAAGTAAAGTTACCGATGGACGAAGACAAAAGAGGGGATGCCTTCCGGGGCATCCCCAAGCTTAGGCTTTTGGTTGTCCTTGTATTTTACCTTGGGGTGCCTTGGGCATCCCCAAGCTTAGGCTCTTGCTGCTCCTTGTTCCATAATCCATCAAATCTTTACCCAGAACTTCAAAACTTCACAACACAAAACTTAACAGAAAATCTTATGAGCTCCGTTAGCGAAAGAAAACGAAACACCACTTCAAGGTAGTGTAATGAACTCATTATTTATTTATATTGGTGTTAAACCTACTGTATTCCAACTTCTCTATGGTTCATAACCTGCGATACTAGCCATAGATTCATCAAAATAAGCAAACAACACACGAAAAACAGAATCTGTCAAAAACAGAACAGTCTGTAGTAATCTGTATCAAACGTATACTTATGGAACTCCAAAAATTATAAAATAAATTTCTGGACGTTAGGAATTTATCTATTAATCATATGAAAAAAAGTCAACTAAATATCACTCTCCAGTAAAAAGTTGTACCTAATCTCGTGAGCGCCAAAGTTTCTGTTTTTTACAGCAAGATCAAAAAGACTTCACCCAAGTCTTCCCAAAGGTTCTACTTGGCACAAACACTAATTAAAACATGAAAACACATCTAACCAGAGTCTAGATGAATTATTTATTACTAAACAGAACCAAAAAGCAAGAAACAAAAATAAAATTGGGTTGCCTCCCAACAAGCGCTATCGTTTAACGCCCCTAGCTAGGCATAAAGGCAAGGATAGATCTAGGTATTGCCATCTTTGGCATGCAATCCATAAGTGGCTCTAATAATAGATTCATAAGGTAATTTTATTTTATTTCTAGGAAAGTGTTCGTGCCTTTCCTTAACGGAAATTGGAATCTAATATTCCCTTCTTTCATATGAATAATTGCACCAATCGTTCTAAGGAAAGGTCTACCAAGAATAACAGGGCATGAAAGATTGCAATCTATATCAAGAAATCTACGGGCACATAATTCCTATTTGCAACAATAAGAACATCATTAATTCTTCCCATAGGTTTCTTAATGGTGGAATTCGCAAGGTGCAAGTTTAAAGAACAATCATCAAATTCACGGAAACCTAACATATCACACAAAGTTTTTGGAATCGTGGAAACACTAGCACCCAAATCACACAAAGCATAGCATTCATGATCTTTGATTTTAATTTTAATAGTAGGTTATCACTCATCATAAAGTTTTCTAGGGATAGAAACTTCCAATTCAAGCTTTTCTTCATAAGATTGCATTAAAGCATCAACGATATGTTTAGTAAAAGCCTTATTTTGACTATAAGCATGCGGAGAATTTAGCATGGATTGCAACAAGGAAATACAACCTATTAAAGAACAATTCTCATAATTAAATTCCTTGAAATCCAAAATAGTGGGTTCATTGCTATGTAAAGTGTTGACCTCTTCAATCCCACTTTTACCAATTTTTGCATCAAGATCTAAAAACTCTGAATCATTGGGACGCCTTTTAACTACAGTTGACTCATCTCCAGTCCCATTGTTATCAAGATTCATATTGCAAAACAAAGATTTAATAGGGGACACATCAATCACTTTTAGATCTTCATCCATATTACCCTCTAGATCTTCCAGTTTAGCGGCCATCTTATTGACTAAGGTGGCCTGCATATCCGAAATTTGGGCTATTAATTTTTCAAGATGAGCAAACTGAGATCTCAAGCCATAAAATTCCTTAGACATATCATCAAGCTCTTTATTCATGTACTCCATAAAGCTTTTTTGTTCTTTAAGCTCGTTTCTAAAGAAATTATTATGCTCGAATTGCAAAGTCATAAAACTTCTGACGTTGTTTTGAATTTCTTCCAACCTTTTAAGGTAAGGATCAATGTTTTTAGGCAGGGCCATTAGGGCAAACAGGAAACAAGAAACAAGCGAAAAAGAGGCGAACGGAAAGAGAGGACGAATAAAACGGCAAGGGTGAAGTGGGGGAGAGGAAAACGAGAGGCAAATGGCAAATAATGTAATGCGAGGGATAAGAGTTTGTGATGGGTACTTGGTATGTTTTGACTTGTGCGTAGACTCCCCGACAACGGCACCAGAAATCCTTCTTGCTACCTCTTCATAGGGTAACACAGCAGAAAACAAAAAATTTCCGACCTACAAACCAGCCCAGGACCACTATGGAGACTGCATACATGGTTTGATCTTTTTCGTTACCGACTCGTAGCGCAACGGGAAGTAGAGTCGATGACGATCGGCGGTGCTGATCCCCGCAGCTAGGATTTACAACCTCCCAACCGCGAGGATGTATACCCTCATCTGCTCCTCAGGCAGCCCTCCGGGAGGCGGTCGAACAGCCCCCCGAATGGTGTCGTGGACAGCCCTTCGGGAGGACCTTCGAAACTCGAATGGTCACTCGGACAGCCCTTCAGGAGGACCTTCGAAACTCGGACGGTCACACGGACAGCCCTTCGGGAGGACCTTCGAAACTCGAATGGTCACTCGGACAGCCCTTCGGGAGGACCTTCGAAACACGGACGGTCACACGGACAGCCCTTCGGGAGGACCTTCGAAACTCGAATCGTCACTCGGACAGCCCTTCGGGAGGACCTTCGAAACTCGGACGGTCACACGGACAGCCCTTCGGGAGGCACTTACAAACTAAGACCGAAACTACAATCTCTCTACAGAGTTGCACACATACGGTGTCATCTATCCGGCAGGGCTTCGCTGTCCAGAACTAGTTCCTGCCGGAACCCAGACAACCTTACGGCTCTACGAAACTCTTTTCATGGGAGGGAGAAAAGAAGCCAGATAATGCATGGCATGTGTATGAGAGCAAGGGATGAGTGTGGAGGGCTTCCCCTCCACCTCTATTTATAGGAAATCCCAAGGGGGTAGGGTAGTTTCACAAAAAACCCAAAATGCACATGAATGAAGTCCTTCCACAAGGACCTAGCAGTGAAACCAATGAACAAGAGGGTCCCCAAGGGGGGATAACCCATGTGGCCGGCCACACCCCCATGAGGGGCCCACAAAATGGCTCCTATCCATCCATGTCATCCCCAAGATCTTTTGGAGCAAAGCCCCAAAAGGTGGCTTTCCATAGAGTAACCATAAAGCTGATTTTCACTATTCACGACGACATTTTTCAGCGTCTGATCGAACTGAAAATATTTATGTGGGCTAAGAACATTTCTAGTACCCACTAAAATGATTTTCAACGTGTTCCGAAACAATTCCGGTTTTAGTGATTTTCATCTGTGAAACGCATCTGAAGTGGCTCCGGCAGCTCCGGAACATTTCCGGTTTTTATCTCAGAAAATTCCAAAAAGCTTCCAGAATGATTCTGGCATCCTCCAAGAATTATCAGGCATCTGCTGAAACCAATTTGACTTAATGGTGTATCCCGAAACAACTTTTCGGTATCATCGAAACTTATCCGATGACCTCTCTCTGCGGTACGATTCCGCTGTCCGAAACTTTTCGGTGTCCGAAACATTTTCGGTGATTTTCTCTCAGACTCCCTGTCTAGTATTCAGCAGATAGATGACCCTTAAGTGTGTGACCCTATAGGTTCGGTGAAGTATAGACATGACCCGGAAACCCTTCCGATCAATGATCAACATCGGAGCCGTGGACACCCATATTGACCCCTATACCCACACGAACAAATATTCGAGTGAACCTCCAGTTGCCGTGTGCTATTCCTGTTGCTTCGCGATATGTTACAAATACCCGAGGTGAGATTTGTTGCATCCCCGTGGACGAACAATTTGTCCACCATGCAAGTTACCTCGTTACCGGTTTTGTTCTCTTTTCTCGTTTCCGTGTTCCGGCATCCCAGTGATCAAATCACACTGTGTCTGGCCAGACGATGATGGATACCGTAATACCGAGAGGGCCCGAGAATATCTCTCCATCGTCGGAGGAGAAAATCCCAATCTTGAGCTATCAAGTTACTTGACACACTTTTCCATGAACCCGTAAGCCGCCGTAATAGCCACCCATTTACGGATGACGTTTAACAAACCCCAAAGTTCATGAAGCAAGCATGAAGAAACTCGATACTCTCATGGTCTAAGGAATCATGCAAACGTTAACCATCTCTGTGTTATGCACCATTAACTTGTGACGAATGAATCTCTTAGCATAACATCAATCCGGGTCGATTCAACACAAATGTTCTCTTAACATTGTGCCCTCAAAATTGCTGGCATAGACATGCCCATGATCAGGAAAACAGAACCATCATGCAACACTTGAGCTAGTCTTAGAGGCCAGACTAGGAATACTTCTTACCGTTTATTATTCCACACGTGCATATGAGTCTTCCTCCGAGCCTCTTGGATATTGCAGACTCGAGAATCATTGCAGTTATGGCATGGAACATAAAAATAATTATGAACTCGGAGATAAATAATATCATTTATTATTGCCTCTAGGGCATATCTCCTACAGACTCCCACTTGCACTAGAGTCAATAATCTAGTTAATGCTAATGCACTTTACACCTATGGCAAACTGGTGTAAAAAATGCTTCGCATGTGGTATAGCCTGATGTACATCGGATCTGACAATTTCAGCTCCGTGTGTATCTCTGCATATCCTCGCATTTTCATGCTTTCACAAAATTCATATTTTGTGTGTACTTGGCGTTGTATGTATGTGAATCATAGGTCGAACCTGGATTCCTCAGACTGAGTTATGGAGCAACTACCTGTAGTAGTGTCCCATTGACAAAAGCCATATTGGAACCATACTAAGTTTATGAATGAACTATATGATTCAACATCTTCTTTTGTCGCTTCTAAAGCGTCAACATACTTAGTCATTTGTTATAGAATTCGCCACAGTATCCTGTTGGGAACAATTGCCAACTACCATGCCACCATATTGTGTATTACACAAAACCCTTAACTTAAATCGAAAATCGATGGAGAAAAGATGAAGAATGTGTCGATGTAACATTTTACAATGAACTCTTCATGATCTCCGCTTGCAAGAAAACCATGTCATCAGTACTTACTCTAGTGCTCTGTGACATCTTTCACTGTTGTCCCATGATCAGTAATTTGATCACTTTGGTATCCATACTCGCAACACCTTGGGAGTATCGGACATATCTGGTTGTTTTACATACCATGGAATACATGATTAATCCAAACACAAAAGTGTGTGGAATCTGCATCATGTATTTTGCTCATCTATGTTTTGGGACACCGAGTCTTGCATTCCATGTGACTCCGGCAAGAATCACTCCCTGGCGGTTCTAATGCTAAAAGGTTTTAGCACCTTGTCAATATGTATTCATTGCTTAGCCCTATTAGGTAAATCTATCTCCATAGATCATTATGCCTAATATTGAGGCTATTTAGCCTAAGCACTTCATCAAAAAACTATTTTCAAATGAGGTCCTAATTCGTGTCAAGAAATTTATTTCCAATTAACAATGTGTCAAGCACACAAGGTTTTTAGAAATATTATTATGCTTCCCACTTACTTTCTTGAATTACAAGCATCTTCATTACCCATTGATGAAGTCAAACCCCTTTAACCATTTCATCAAAGCACGAAGATTCCAACTCCATTTTGCTCTCTTCTGTCCATCGCTGGAACTCTGAAGTTTGCACCCTTACTAGCATCCTCTGGATAGACAAAATGCCTTAGACTATAACACATGCAAGTCCTTGGTTTCATTTCCATCAGATGGAAATCCTATTGTCATCCATGTTTCATATGTCATGATTGAAATATGTATTAATTGCTTGTTCAACCCGAACCGACTTTAAGCATCGCTATGATGAAAACAACCTCATCGTAGTCAACTCTTGAACTTGTTATTTCAACAAGTCGAGCTTTATGGATAAAACATTTTTATCCATATCAGTTTTAAGTTCCATAAATATTCGTTAGACTCTAAGTCTTCCGAAAGGTGTATCAAGGTTTTAACCTTGAATCACTTATATGGAAACTAACTCGGATTGTATTGGCATTTAGCCAATTCCGGAGTCAGGGCCCATCAACGCTTCCTTGTGTATCGTAGGTATAATGTTGTCTAACAACAATATCTCGTTTGCGCACCTGAGAGGTTTGCACGAGCCTTGCCTACGTGGTTCAGCTGTAAGTTCGACCGAAGTTCATACATTTTATTGTAGAGACTTCCGTATCAGTCGCAGTAGGAAACTCTGGAATTACTTCCAAGGTCTCTTTTCTTTGATCTGATGACGTAGATAATGTTTATCTCGTCGAGTTGCACTATTCTCCCACTCACCTTTTTGAAAGAACCATTCTCTTTAAAAGCACACCGTTTCGCGGCAAAACTATTTGCCTCGGTATAGTGAGGGAGGAATACCCAACATTTTGGTATAACCTACAAAGTAGCACTTGTCTGATTTGGAATAGGTTTGTAACCTTTTACACAAGCCCCATATTCCAAATGTTAAGAAAAGATATAACATGGTTGGGCGTACCATACCATGGCTTCATTTCAACAGACCCGATGTAGCTCTTTTCAGTGTAAAAGCCGCAGTCTCTAAAGCATCACTTTAAAAGGGATAATGGCAAATTTGTTTATGTCATCTTTGACCTTACCATGTCATAAATGGTTTGATTACATCTTCACAAACATTCCACTCATAGTGGTGTTCCGGAAGGTGAAAGTTATGAAACTCTTTTCACAACTCATCAGACATTCGCTAAACTTGTAACTCAGATATTCCTTTCTGCAATCAAATTGTAGAAACATAATTTCCTTGTTACAATAACTTCTACTTCATTTTTGAAAACCCTTTGAATGATTTCAAAAGATCCAGACTTACGTCTCATCAAGCAAATATCCATATATCTACTTGAGTCATTTCTGAAGATATATAAATCCACTACTTGCAACAACATTTATTGAACTACACACATCAAAATGTGTGATCACCAATAAGTTTGTTGCTCGTTCCTTATGGCCTGTGAACGGTATTTCAGTCACTTCACTTTTCGGAGGAAAGTTGCAAGTGTCAGATGATTCAAAATCAAACGACTTCAAAATCCATCATAATGGAATTTTTCCATGCGGGTTTCTCCAATGTGACCAAATGCAGTTCCACACATGTGTGGTATTCTCATAGTCTTGCGACATTTAGCGTCAGTGTTATGGACGTATCATTCTACCATCAATATTCATAACATACATCCCATCTTGGATGGAAGCATGGCCCTTCATGTTATTCATAATACTGAACAACAATTGTTCTTTTATGAACAACCCTTTTGCAATAAACATTATGCAATGGGCTAGAGTGTAAGAAACTCTAAAATGAATTATGAAAGTAAACCCAGAGGTATTGTATTATTATCAATATTCATAACATACATCTCATTCATAATGAAAGTATGGCCCTTGTGTTATTCATAACATCGAACATAAAAAGTTCTCTTATGAACAACCTTCTTGCAAGATACCTTATGCAATGGGCTAGAGTTTGAAAAACTCTAAATGAATTATGAAAATAAATACAGACGACAATACACCGATGGAAAGTATAGTAACATTTACTATGTTCCCTGTGTATACCTTAACCTCATTTCTGGCTAGTCTTTTTAGGCCATAGTAGCTCTTACATTGATTCGCAACAGAATGCAATCGAGCGGGTATCTTTGTGATTAACTCACAATACCCAAGAATTAGTGATTAACATGTTTAACCATAATTCCCAAGAACTATATCTTTGACCAGCCTACTATACATCAAAAACTTGTATGACATTCATACATGAGCTGGATATTCCAGTCATCTCTCTTTCTGCCTTTATACTTCTAACTGTTTAACTTTTAGTATTTCTCCTACTCGCAAAAGAAGCACCCAACTTAAGAGTGGCGTTAGCCCCGGACTTCCTAGGCGTGTAAGTCATACTAGCACCCTTTGGACACTTCCTTTATCTTTAAGTTGTTTTATTCACCTTTCATTATATGACAGGCGTTCTTCTGGATCCCTTTCCCAACAGTCAAATGCATAGTAAACACTTTTACTAATACTTGCAAACAAACATTGCTTTGTTTGTATCTGAAAATAATTTTCAGTTCCATGAATATCAAATAACTATCCCAACTTTCGAAGTTTGGGTTTCATGGAAGAAACATATTCCACTTGACCGTAACAGAATTCTAGCTTTTGGATCGAAGGACGAGAGTCACATGATCCATAGCATTAGTGGGAGGATACGGAAAGCATGCGATAGGACAAAATCCTTCTCGACACTTTTGAGGAAAATCCTCACATTCCGTTACCAAACGTAAAGTTTTAACCAGATATTTAACAGCTATTCAATTTTAACAGGGAAGGTGGAAACGCGAGCCATTATTCTACAACTATTTTGCAAGAAACACTTAGACAGTGTTCATAATTAATTGCATTGAGAATTAAACATGTTAATTCAACAGTGCGCTCCCACTCAAATCAATATCTCTCATAATTTATTTGGAGTGATTCAAGATCCATATTTCTATTCAATGCCATTGTCTGGTTCATCACTCATGACACGAATTTCAATCGGTAGGCCAACTTGCCGATCACATCTCTATGTGATTCTTGTCCATCTTTTGATGGGCGTGTTCTGAGCTCAGGACTCTCCTGCCTGAATGTCAAAGACAACCAAGTGATCTTGCTGCGTGGTCTGACCTCACCCGCCTCATTCCTCTCGATTCGTTCGTGCTCATGTGTACATGGCGCACCCCGAAAAGATACGAATTTCAGATGGTGCTACACTTGGGTGAACACTAACTACTTTGATATTTTAAGTGAGAGATCACCCTAATAAAAAGCGACTACCGCGCAATCAAGAAGGGTGCATCATAAGGGATAAACATCTCAGGCAATTCATAATAGCATGATAGGGTATAGCCCTTTCTGACGGAGAAGTATTTCATTTCTTCGTCTTCGGCATTCGCGTCGGTGTTCACCTTCACGAAGATTTCCACCACCCTGTTGATGCACCAGATAATATTGCTATCTCTATAGCTAATAAAATAAGTGCATTACTTAAGGTTGACACGCAGGTCATTAAAGTGACAATCATATGGCTCCAGCCATCATGCCGAATCCTGACACGCAGGTCATGTTAATTACATCATATAGTCATCTCATACATAATCAAATTGAATATGAGCATTGCTATACCACATCACATGCATATCCTGCAAAACCAAGTTAGACGCCTCTAATCGGTTTATGCAAAACTTTATTTTCCGTGGCTTCTAAGGTTTTGACTTAAACCACAGCTACCAACGTTTTATCATCAAGTATGATTATTCAAGTTGCTAGATTAACATCTCGGGGTGTATAAAACACGAGATAATTAAATCTCGAGCCCCATACTAAACTTCGTCATACGCATGACCCCCGTGCAGATCATATCTGCAATGCCCTTTCATCTGCGAATTTCATCATTCTTTTGACTACGGCAGAACCCAAAGAACTGATAGCACTTCCATGATCAATCAGGATCATGGATTGCCAGAACTTTGTCAAATTCCACCATGCTGTCTCGAGATTGAGCAAACGCAAATTCTAGGGGAGCAACAAGAACGTCGGGTAACAGATTTCATCTGTCACCCGCATAAATAATTTTCAGCAATAGATCTCATCAACTACCTAATTATATTATGCAATACCCATACATATCTATGTATTCTTGATCGCAACCTGCATCTACGCATAACCTGGCTCTGAAACCACTGTAGGGTAACGCAGCAGAAAACAAAAAATTTCTGACCTACGCACCAGCCCAGGACCACTATGGAGACTGCATACATGGTTTGATCTTTTTCGTTACCGACTCGTACCGCAGCGGGAAGTAGAGTCGATGACGATCGGCGGTGCAGATCCCCGCAGCTAGGATTTACAACCTCCCAACCGCGAGGATGTATACCCTCATCTGCTCCTCAGACAGCCCTCCGGGAGGCGGTCGAACAGCCCCCCGGACGGTGTTGTGGACAGCCCTTCGGGAGGACCTTCGAAACTCGAATGGTCACTCGGACAGCCCTTCGGGAGGACCTTCGAAACACGGACGGTCACACGGACAGCCCTTCGGGAGGACCTTCTAAACTCGAATGGTCACTCGGACAGCCCTTCGGGAAGACCTTCGAAACTCGGACGGTCACACGGACAGCCCTTCGGGAGGCACTTACGAACTAAGACCGAAACTACGATCTCTCTATAGAGTTGCACACATACGGTGTCATCTATCCGGCAGGGCTTCGCCGTCCAGAACTAGTTCCTGCCGGAACCCAGACAGCCTTAAGGCTCTACGAAACTCTTTTCGTGGGAGGGAGAGAAGAAACCAGATAATGCATGGCATGTGTATGAGAGCAAGGGATGAGTGTGGAGGGCTTCCCCTCCACCTCTATTTATAGGAAATCCCAAGGGGGTAGGGTAGTTTCACAAAAAACCCAAAATGCACATGAATGAAGTCCTTCCACAAGGACCTAGGAGTGAAACCAATGAACAAGAGGGTCCCCAAGGGGGGATAACCCATGTGGCCGGCCACACCCCCATGAGGGGCCCAAAAAATGGCTCCTATCCATCCATGTCATCCCCAAGATCTTTTGGAGCAAAGCCCCAAAAGGTGGCTTTCCATAAAGTAACCATAAAGCTGATATTCACCATTCACGACGACATTTTTCAGCGTCTGATCGAACTAAAAATATTTATGTGGGCTAAGAACATTTCCAGTACCCACTAAAATGATTTTCAACGCGTTCCGAAACAATTCCGGTTTTAGTGATTTTCATCTGCGAAACGCATCTGAAGTGGCTCCGGCAGCTCCGGAACATTTCCGGTTTTTATCTCAGAAAATTCCAAAAAGCTTCCAGAATGATTCTGGCATCCTCCAAGAATTATCAGGCATGTGCCGAAACCAATTTGACTTAATGGTGTATCCCAAAACAACTTTTCGGTATCATCGAAACTTATCCGATGACCTCTCTCTGCGATATGATTCCGCTGTCCGAAACTTTTCGGTGTCCGAAACTTTTTCGGTGATTTTTTCTCAGAGTCCCTGTCTAGTATTCAACAGATAGATGACCCTTAAGCGTGTGACCCTATAGGTTCGGTGAAGTATAGACATGACCCGGAACCCCTTCCGATCAATGATCAACATCGGAGCCGTGAACACCCATATTTACCCCTATACCCACACGAATAAATATTCGAGTGAACCTCCAGTTGCCGTGTGCTATTCCTGTTTCTTCGCGATATGTTACAAATACCCGAGGTGAGATTTGTTGCATCCCCGTGGACGAACAATTTGTCCACCATGCAAGTTACCTCGTTACCGGTTTTGTTCTCTTTTCTCGTTTCCGTGTTCCGGCATCCCAGTGATCAAATCACACTGTGTCTGGCCAGACGATGATGGATACAGTAATACCAAGAGGGCCCGAGAATATCTCTCCATCGTCGGAGGAGCAAATCCCAATCTTTAGCTATCAAGTTACTTGACACACTTTTCCATGAACCCGTAAGCCGCCGTAATAGCCACCCATTTACGGATGACGTTTAACAAACCCCAAAGTTCATGAAGCAAGCATGAAGAAACTCGATACTCTCATGGTCTAAGGAACCATGCAAACGTTAACCATCTCTGTGTTATGCACCATTAACTTGTGACGAATGAATCTCTTAGCATAACATCAATCCAGGTCGATTCAACACAAATGTTCTCTTAACATTGTGCCCTCAAAATTGCTGGCATAGACATGCCCATGATCAGGAAAACAGAACCATCATGCAACACTTGAGCTAGTCTTAGAGGCCAGACTAGGAATAATTCTTACCGTTTATTATTCCATACGTGCATATGAGTCTTCCTCCGAGCCTCGTGGATATTGCAGACTCGAGAATCATTGCAGTTATGGCATGGAACATAAAAATAATTATGAATTCGGAGATAAATAATATCATTTATTATTTCCTCTAGGGCATATCTCCTACACTCTTGAGCATGCGTTGGTTTTCCCTTGAAGAGGAAAGGGTGATGCAGCAAAGTAGCCTAAGTATTTCCCTCAGTTTTTGAGAACCAAGATATCAGTCCAGTAGGAGGCCACACGCAAGTCCCTCGTACCTACACAAACAAATAAGAACCTTGCAACCAACGCGATAAAGGGGTTGTCAATCCCTTCACGGCCACTTGCAAAAGTGAGATCTGATGGAGATGATAAGATAATATTTTTGGTATTTTTATGATCAAGATTGAAAGTAAAGATTGCAACGTAAAAATAGATTGGAAACTTATACGATGGAAAATAGACCCGGGGGCCATAGGTTTCACTAGTGGCTTCTCTCAAGATAGCATAAGTATTACGGTGGATGAACAAATTACTGTCGAGCAATTGATAGAAAAGTGCATAATTATGAGAATATCTAGGCATGATCATGTATATAGGCATCACGTCCGCGACAAGTAGACCGACTCCTGCCTGCATCTACTACTATTACTCCACACATCGACCGCTATCCAGCATGCATCTGGAGTATTAAATTCATAAGAACAGAGTAACGCATTAGGCAAGATGACATGATGTAGAGGGATAAAATCAAGCAATATGATATAAACCCCATCTTTTTATCCTCGATGGCAACAATACAATACGTGTCGTTTCCCCTTCTGTCACTAGGATCGAGCAACGCAAGATTGAACCCAAAGCTAAGCACTTCTCCCATTGCAAGAAAGATCAATCTAGTAGGCCAAACCAAACTGATAATTCGAAGAGACTTGCAAAGATAACCAATCATACATAAAAGAATTAAGAGGAGATTCAAATATTGTTCATAGATAATCTTGATCATAAACCCACAATTCATCGGATCTCGACAAACACACTGCAAAAAGAGTTACATCGAATAGATCTCCAAGAAGATCGAGGATAACTTTGTATTGAGATCCAAAGAGAGAGAGAGAAGAAGCCATCTAGCTAATAACTATGGACCCGAAGGTCTGTGGTAAACTACCCACACATCATCGGAGAGGCTATGGTGTTGATGTAGAAGCCCTCCGTGATCAATTCCCCCTCCGCGGAGCGCCGGAAAAGGCCCCAAGATGGGATCTCACGGGTACAGAAGGTTGCGGTGGTGGAAATAGGGTTTCGTGGTGCTCCTGGTTGGTTTCGGGGTATATGGGTATATATAGGAGGAAGAAGTTGGTCGGTGGAGCTACGAGGGGCCCACGAGGGTGGGGGCGCACCTAGGGGGCAGGCGCGCCTCCCTGCCACGTGGCCTCCTCGTTGATTTCTTGACGTCCACTCCAAGTCCTCTGGATCACGTTTGTTCCAAAAATAACTCTCCCGAAGGTTTCATTCCGTTTGGACTCCGTTTGATATTCCTTTTCTGTGAAACACTGAAATAGGCAAAAAAACAACAATTTGCACTGGGCCTTGGGTTAGTAGGTTAGTCTCAAAAATAATATAAAAGTGCTTAGTAAAGCCCATTAAACATCCAAAACAGATAATATAATAGCATGGAACAATAAAAAAAATTATAGATACATTGGAGACGTATCAGACAACTGCATTCACGTTAAATAGGGCACCATCTAAATCCGTTGAGATGACACCGTATGAACTATGGTTTGGCAAGAAACCAAAGCTGTCGTTTCTTAAAGTTTGGGATTGCGATACTTATGTCAAAATGCTTCAGCCTGATAAGCTCGAACCCAAATCGGAGAAGTGCATCTTCATAGGATACCCTAAGGAAACTATTGGGTACACCTTCTACCACAGATCCAAAGGCAAGATCTTTTGTTGCTAAGAATGGGTCCTTTCTACAAAAAAAGTTTCTCTCAAAAGAAGTGAGTGGGAGGAAAGTAGAACTTGATGAGGTAATTGTACCTTCTCTCGAATTGGAAAGTAGCTCATCACACAAAACCGTCCCCGTGATGCCTACACCAACTAGAGAGGAAGCTAATGATGATGATCATGAAACTTCAGATCAATTTATTACCGAACCTCGTAGGTCAACTAGAGCACATTCCGCACCAGAGTGGTACGGTAATCATGTCCTGGAAGTCATGTTATTAGACCATGGTGAACCTACGAACTATGAAGAAGCTATGATGAGCCCAGATTCCGACAGATGGCTTGAGGCCATGGAATCTAAGATAGGATCCATGTATGAGAAAAAAGTGTGGATTTTGGTGGACTTGCCCAATGATCGGCAAGGCATTGAGAATAAATGGATCTTCAAGAGGAAGACGGACACTGATGGTAGTGTTACTATCTACAAAGCTCGACTTGTCGCAAAAGGTTTTCGACAAGTTCAAGGTGTTGACTACGATGAGATTTTCTCACTCGTAGCGATGCTTAAGTCTGTCCGAATCATGTTAGGAATTGCCACATTTATGAAATCTGGCAAATGGATGTCAAAACTGCATTCCTTAAAGGATTTCTTAAAGAAGAGTTGTATATGATGCAATCAAAAGGTTTTGTCGATCCTAAAGGTACTAACAAAGTGTGCAAACTCCAGCAATCCATCTATGGACTGGTGCAAGCATCTCAGAGTTGGAATATACGCTTTGATAAGGTGATCAAAGCATATGGTTTTATACAGACTTATGGTGAAGCCTGTATTTACAAGAAAGTGAGTGGGAGATCTGTTGCATTTCTGATAGTATATGTGGATGACATATTGTTGATTGGAAATGATATAGAATTTCTGGATAGCATAAAAGAATACATGAATAAGAATTTTTCAATGAAAGACCTCAGTGAAGCTACTTACATATTGGGCATCAAGATCTATAAGGATAGATCGAGACGCTTAATAGGACTTTCACAAAGTATATACCTTGGATTTTTTTGAAGAAGTTCAAAATAGATCAGTCAAAGAAAGGGTTCTTGTCTGTGTTGCAAGGTGCGAAGTTGAGTAAGACTCAAAACTCGACCACGGCAGAAGATAGTGAGAGAATGAAAGTCATTCCCTGCGCCTCAACCATAGGTTCTATAAAGTATGTCATGTTGTGTACCAGACCTATTGTGTACCTTGCCATGAGTTTAGCAAAGGGGGTACAATAGTGATCCAGGAATATATCACTGGACAACGGTCAAAATTATCCTTGGAGGACTAAGGAAATGTTTCTCGGTTATGGAGGTGACAAAGAGTTCGTCGTAAAGGGTTACGTCCATACAAGCTTTGACACTAATCCGGATGACTCTGTGTCTCAATCTGGATACATATTGTAAATGGGAGCAATTAGCTAGAGTAGCTCCGTGCAGAGCATTGTAGACATAGAAATTTGCAAAATACACACGGATCTGAATGTGGCAGACCCGTTGACTAAACCTATCTCACAAGCAAAACATGATCACACCTTAGTACTCTTTGGGTGTTAATCACATGGCGATGTGAACTAGATTATTGACTCTAGTAAACCCTTTGGGTGTTGGTCACATGGCGATGTGAACTATGAGTGTTAATCACATGGCGATGTGAACTATTAGTGTTAATCACATGGTGATGTGAACTAGATTATTGACTCTAGTGCAAGTGGGAGACTAAAGAAAATATGCCCTAGAGGCAATAATAAAGTTGTTATTTTATATTTCCTTATTCATGATAAATGTTTATTATTTATGCTAGAATTGTATTGATCAGAAACCTAAATGCATGTGTGAATATATAGACAAACACTGTGTCCCTAGTAAGCCTCTACTTGACTAGCTCGTTGATCAAAGATGGTTAAGGTTTCCTAACCATGGACATGAGTTGTCATTTGATAGCGGGATCACATCATTAGGAGAATGATGCAATGGACAAGATCCATCTGTTAGCTTAGGATGTTGATCGTTCAGTTTTATTGCTATTGCTTTTCTCATGTCAAATACATATTTCTTCAACTACGAGATTATGCAACTCCCGGATGCCGGAGGAATACCTTGTGTGCTATCAAATGTCACAACGTAAATGGGTGATTATAAAGATGCTCTACAGGTATCTCCGAAGGTGTTTGTTGGGTTGGCATAGATCGAGATTAGGATTTGTCTCTCCAAGTGTATCTGAGAGGTATCTCTGGGCCCTCTCGGTATTGCACATCATAAGAAGCCTTGCAAGCAAAGTGACTAACGAGTTAGTTGCAGGATGATGTATTACGGAACAAGTAAAGAGACTTGCCGGTAACAAGGTTGAACTAGGTATGTAGATACCGATGATCGAATCTCGGGCAAGTAACATACCGATGGACAAAGGGAATAACGTATGTTGTGATAACGGTTCGACCAATAAAGATCTTCATAGAATATGTAGGAGGCAATATGAGCATCCAGGTTCCGCTATTGGTTATTGACCGAAGAGGTGTCTCGGTCATGTCAATATGTAGGAGGCAATATGAGCATCCAGGTTCCGCTATTGGTTATTGACTGGAGAGGTGTCTCGGTCATGTCTACATAGTTCTCGAATCCGTAGGGTCCGCACGCTTAACGTTCGATGAAAATATAGTATTATGTGAGTTATATGATTTTGTGACCGAATGTTGTTCAGAGTCCCGGATGAGATCACGGACATGACGAGGAGTCTTGAAATGTTCGGGAGGTAAATATTGATATATAGGACGATGGTATTCGGACACCGGAAGTGTTCCGGAGGGTATCGAGTACTTATCGGGTCACCGGAAGGTGTTTCGGGTACCCGCGACAATCCTATGGGCCATATGGGCCTTGTGAAGGAACACACCAGCCCACAAGGGGATGGTGCTCCCTATAAGGCCATAGGAGGAGGAGAAGGAAAGGGGGAAGGGAAAGGAAAGTGTGGATTAGGATTCCCACTTCCTTCCCCCACCCCCCCCCCCTCTTTCCTCCCCCTTCATGCATACATGGAAAGGGGGGAGGCTGAATTGGGGACGACCCCAAGTAGGATTCCTCCTACTTGGGGAGCCCCCTTGGCTGCCTCTCCTCCCCTCCAACCTATATATATATATATATATATATATATATATATATATATATATATATATATATATATATGGGGGCACTGCTAGAACACACAATAACAATCGTTAGCCGTGTGCGGCGCCCCCCTCCACACTTTACACCCCCAGTCATAGTTTTGCGGTGCTTAGGCGAAGCCCTGCGAGAATCACTTCACCATCACCGTCACCACACCGTCGTGCTAACGGAACTCATCTACTTCCTCGACACCTTGCTGGATCAAGAAGGCGAGGGACGTCATCACGCTGAACGTGTGCAGAACTCGGAGGTGCCGTACGTTCGGTGCTTGATCGGTCAGAGAGAAAAAGTTTGACTACATCAATCGCGTTGTCAAATGCTTCCGCTTTCGGTCTACAAGGGTACGTAGACACACTCTGCCCCTCTCATTGCTATGCATCTCCTAGATAGATCTTGCGTGAGCGTAGGAAATTTTTTGAAATTGCATGCTACGTTTCCCAACACTACTCGTAGCAATTATGCCCACGGTAACTATTATAGAAAATTGACATGGCAACTACTCCATGTAGTATGGCAAATCAATTGCATGCGCCATGACAATTTTGTAGTCAACAAAAAGAATCCATTTAATTAAATTTGCCATGCTTGGTAAAAAAATAGAATTGCCATGTTCCATGGCGAAAAGTGCCATGTAGTATGGCAAATCTATTCCATTTAACTAGATTTGCCATGATTTGTAAAAAAAGAAGTTTGACATCTCTATCTTTACTCTTATAAAAAACCGAGTTGGTAATGATGGTGTGCCTGCCATCTTGCAATATAGACCGTCCGATCTATATCTGACGAATAGAAAGCAAACTATGACAATTTTGCAAAAAGATACCCGCACCTCTCTCCATATTTGCACATAAGGGCTTCCCTCGTTTATCCTTATCTTCCACAACCTCATTGTTGAGCAATTGAAAAGGGAAGCCTCTGGAACAATCTGGCATGGTGCCCGCTGCCGGCGTCGTCCATCCCCATGCCTCCGCTCAGTCCGACCACCAATCACCACCATGCCCACTCCTCCTGGCCTTATCTCTCCTCTTTCTCGACATATCATTAATTTTTACACATGGGATTGTGATGTCTACTATGCATTCTTTCTTCTTGTAGACTCGTGTTGGGCCTCCAAACACAGAGTTTTGTAGGACAATAGCTATTGGGGAACGTAGTAATTTCAAAAAAATTCCTACGATCACGCAAGATCTATCTAGGTGATGCATAGCAACGAGCAGGAGAGTGTGTCCACGTACCCTCGTAGACCGAAAGCGGAAATGTTATATCAACGCGGTTGATGTAGTCGTACATCTTCACGGTCCGACCGATCCTAGCACCGAACGTCGGCACCTCCGTGTTCAGCACACATTCAGCTCGATGACGTCCCTCGTACTCTTGATCTAGTTGAGGCCGAGGGAGAGTTCCGTCAGCACGATGGCGTGGCGACGGTGATGATGAAGTTACCGGCGCAGGGCTTCGCCTAAGCACTACGATGATATGACCGAGGTGTGTAACTGTGGAGGGGGGCACCGCACACGGCTAAGACAAATCTTGAGTGCCTTTGGGGTGCCCCCTGGCCACGTATATAAAGGAGGGGAGGGAAGAGGTGGCCGGCCCAAGGGGGGCCCACCAGGTGTGGGGAATCCTACTAGGACTACCTAGTCCAAGTAGGATTCCCCTCCTCTTTCCTATTCGGAGTAGGAGAGAAGGAAAGAGAGAGAGAGGGAGAAGAAAAGGGGGGCCGCGCCCCCACCCCTTGTCCAATTCGGTTTGGGCAGGGGGGAGGCGCGCGCCACCTCTTGGCCCTTCTCCCCTCTCTCCACTAAAGCCCAATAAGGCCCATTACTTCTCCCAGTGAATTCCCGAACTCTCCGGTACTCCAAAAAATACCCGAATCACTAGGAACCTTTCCGATGTCCGAATATAGCCTTCCAATATTGATCTTTACGTCTCGACCATTTTGAGACTCCTCGTCATGTCCATGATCTCATCCGGGACTCCGAACAACCTTCGGTACGTCGAATCACATAACTCATAATACAAATCATCATTGAACGTTAAGCGTGCGGACCCTACGGGTTCGAGAACTATGTAGACATGACCGAGACACATCTCTGGTCAATAACCAATAGTGGAACAGGATGCTCATATTGGCTCCTACATATTCTACGAAGATCTTTATCGGTCAAACCGCATAACAACATATGTTGTTCCCTTTGTCATCGGTATGTTACTTGCCCGAGATTCGATCGTCGGTATCCTCATACCTAGTTCAATCTCGTTACTGGCAAGTCTCTTTACTCGTTCCATAATGCATCATCCCGCAACTAACTAATTAGTCACAATGCTTAAGGCTTATAGTGACGTGCATTCCCGAGAGGGCCCAAAGATACCTCTCTGACAATCGAAGTGACAAATCCTAATCTCGATCTATGCCAACTCAACAAGTACCATCGGAGACACCTGTAGAGCACCTTTATAATCACCCAGTT
Source organism: Triticum aestivum (assembly GCF_018294505.1). Taxonomy (NCBI): domain Eukaryota; kingdom Viridiplantae; phylum Streptophyta; class Magnoliopsida; order Poales; family Poaceae; genus Triticum; species Triticum aestivum. Next base: position 182,059,016 of record NC_057814.1, read on the forward strand.
ACGTTGTGACGTTTGGTAGCACACTAAGTGTTCCTCCGGTATTTGTGAGTTGCATACTCTCATACTCATAGGAACATGTATAAGTCATAAGAAAGCAATAGCAACATACTAAACGATCAAGTGCTAAGCTAACGGAATGGGTCAAGTCAATCACATCATTCTCTAATGATGTGATCCCGTTAATCAAATGACAACTCATGTCTATGGCTAGGAAACTTAACCATCTTTGATTCAACGAGCTAGTCAAGTAGAGGCATACTAGTGACACTCTGTTTGTCTATGTATTCACACATGTACTAAGTTTCCGGTTAATACAATTCTAGCATGAGTAATAAAAATTTATCATGAAATAAGGAAATAAATAATAACTTTATTATTGCCTCTAGGGCATATTTCCTTCTGTCTCCCACTTGCACTAGAGTCAATAATATGGTTCACATCGCTATGTGATTTAACACCAATAATTCACATCACCATGTGATTAACACCCATAGTTCACATCGCCATGTGACCAACACTCAAAGTGTTTACTAGAGTCAGTAATCTAGTCCACATCGCCATGTGATTAACACCCAAAGAGTACTAAGGTGTGATCCTGTTTTGCTTGTGAGAGAAGTTTATTCAACGGGTCTGCCAAATTCAGATCCGTATGTATTTTCCAAATTTCTATGTGTACAATGCTCTTCACGAAGCTACTCTAGCTAAATGCTCCCACTTTCAATATGTATACAGATCGAGACTCAGAGTCACCAAGATCGCTGTCAAAGCTTGCATCGAGGTAACTCTTTACAACAAACTCTTTATCACCTCCATAACCGAGAAATATTTCCTTAGTCCTCTAAGGATAATTTTGATCAATGTCCAGTGATCGACTCCTAGATCATTATTGTACTCCCTTGCCAAACTCAGGACAGGGTATACAATAGGTCTGGTATAGCATGGCATACTTTATAGAACCTATGGCTGAGGCATAGGGAATGACTTTCATTCTCTCTCTATCTTCTGCCATGGTCGGGCTTTGAGTCTTACTCAACTTCACACCTTGCAACACAGGCAAGAACTCTTTCTTTGACTGTTCCATTTTGAACTACTTCAAAAACTTGTCAATGTATGCACTCATTGAAAAAACTTATCAAGCGTCTTGATCTATCTCTATAGATCTTGATGCTCAATATGTAAGCAGCTTCACCGAGGTCTTTCTTTGAAAAACTCCTTTCACACACTCTTTTATGCTTTCCAGAAAATTCTACATCATTTCCGATCAACAATATGTCATTCACATATACTTATCACAAAGGTTGTAGTGCTCCCACTCACTTTCTTGTAAATACAGGCTTTACCGCAAGTATGTATAAAACTATATGCTTTGATCAACTCATCAAAGCGCATATTCCAACTCCGAGATGCTTGCACCAGTCCATAAATGGATCGCTGGAGCTTGCACACTTTGTTAGCACCTTTTGGATCGACAAAATCTTCTGGTTGCATCATATACAACTCTTCTTTAAGATATCCATTAAGGAATGCAGTTTTGACATCCATTTGCCAAATTTCATAATCATAAAATGCGGCAATTGCTAACATGATTCTGACAAACTTAAGCATCGATACGAGTGAGAAAATCTCATCGTAGTCAACATCTTGAACTTGTCAAAAACCCTTTTCGACAAGTCGAGCTTTTGTAGATAGTAACACTACTATCAGCGTCCGTCTTCCTCTTGAAGATCCATTTATTCTCAATGGCTTGCTGATCATCAGGCAAGTCCACCAAAGTCCACACTTTGTTCTCATACATGGACTCTATCTCAGATTTCATGGCCTCAAGCCATCTGTCGGAATCTGGGCTCATCATCGCTTCCTCATAGTTCATAGGTTCATCATGGACTAGTAACATGGCTTCCAGAACAGGATTACCGTACCACTCTGGTGCGGATCATACTCTGGTTAACCTACGAGGTTCGGTGGTAACTTGATCTGAAGTTTCATGATCATCATCATTAACTTCCTCACTAATTGGTGTAGGCATCACTAGAACTGATTTCAATGATGAGCTACTTTCCAATTCGAGAGAAGGTACAATTACTTCATCAAGTTCTACTTTCCTCCCACTCACTTCTTTTAAGAGAACCTCCTTCTCTAGAAAGGATCCATTCTTAGCAACAAATATCTTGCCTTCGGATCTGTGATAGAAGGTGTACCCAACAGTCTCCTTTGGGTATCCTATGAAGACGCATTTCTTCGTTTTGGGTTCGAGCTTATTAGGTTGAAACTTTTTCACATAAGCATCGCAGCCCTAAACTTTAAGAGACGACAGCTTAGGTTTCTTGCTAAACCACAGTTCATACTGTGTCATCTCAACGGATTTAGACGGTGCCCTATTTAACGTGAATGTAGTTGTCTCTAATGCATAACCCCAAAACGATAGTGGTAAACCAGTAAGATACATCATAGACTGCACTATATCCAATAAAGTACGGTTATGACGTTCGGACACACCATTATGTTGTGGTGTTCCAGGTGGCATGAGTTTGTGAAACTATTCCACATTGTTTTAATTGAAGGCCAAACTCGTAACTCAAATATTCGTCTCCGCGATCAGATCATAGAAACTTTATTTTCTTGTTACGATGATTTTCCACTTCACTCTGAAATTCTTTGAACTTTTCAAATGTTTCAGACTTATGTTTCATCAAGTAGATATACCCATATCTGCTCAAATCATCTGTGAAGGTCAGAAAATAACGATACCCGCCGCGAGCCTCAACACTTATCGGATCACATACATCAGTATGTATTATTTCCAATAAGTCAGTTGCTCGCTCCATTGTTCCGAAGAACGGAGTTTTAGTCATCTTGCCCATGAGGCATGGTTCGCAAGTGTCGGTGTACAAAAGGAGGGGCGCACCTTTGTACCCCTTTACCTGTGCACGGGCAGTCGGAGCCGTGCCCACGGCCACACCAAGCAGAGCAGGGGAGGTGAACCAAGGCGAAACCGAAGCCCAAGATAACCAGAGCAACGCCAAGGCCAAGCCACAAAGAGCAGAGGGACGAAGCAGGTTCCCCCGGCAAGACCCTTGCCGGGGCAGCTCGCCCCACGCCAACAGAGCGAGCCACCCTTGAGCCCACGTCCCCAACACCATCAGCCACGTGGGGCCAGGGCTCGGGAGGCGCCTCTGTGGTGGTATGCAGATCTTTGTGAAGACATATTCAAGATCAGATGAGGATTAGAAGACGACGATCCTCGGCAACCACGAGACCCCCGGCAAGATCCTTGCCGGGGACGACAGCGCGCCACGGCAAGACCCTTGCCGGGCCACCCGGCAAGGCCCTCGCCAAGGACGCCAGCAGGGCCACTGCCAGGCCCGCACCAACCAAGTCTCCACCGCCGTTCGCATGCAGCTGCCAGCCCGACCAGCTGGGCAGGCACCTGCGTGGCAATATGCAGCTCCCAGGCCAACTCATCAAGTGCCTGCGTGGCGGCATGCAGATCTTCGTGAAGGCTCCACCACCGCGCCACCTCAGCTGCCTGCCTGCCTACATGTCACCGCATGCATCGCTGGCCAGGGGGCGTGTCGAGGCGAGGAGGAGCGGCGACGGACGGGACGGGCCTCGCCCCCGTCCCCGATACAGCTAGGGGACACCTCGGCAGCGCATTAAATGTGTCTTGTCCTGTAATACGAGCGATAAGCTCATAGCACTGTGCGCCTTTCCACCTCCTGTATGCCACTGTGGCAACCCCTTTTGTCTATAAAAGGAGGCCCATGGCATAGTGGAGAAGGATTCGGCTCTTTCGAACCACGCACTCAGCACAGCTAGTTCGAGAGCTCAAGAACTCTCTGAAATACACCCACCAAAGCAGGACTAGGGTTTTACGAATCCTCGCGGCCCGAACCTGGGTAAACGATCCTTGTGCTGACTACTGATCCTGCTCTTCTCGCAACCCTGTGCCCCAGCAACCGTAGTAGGGATTCTTGTGATCCCATAGGTGTCGTTTCCCCTGACATCTTTGGCGCGCCAGGTAGGGGGCGCACTTGTGAGAATCTGGTCTAGTAGTTAGCCTAGCAGTTCTTCGTCGCCATGGCTCCTAAGAAGAAGACGGCCACGGCAATCGGCTCGTTGGGAGCCGAACGGCCCGTGCCGGTGCGGACGAGCAGTGGACCTGTCGCGGACAGGACCCGGGCCACGGTCCGCGAGCACCAGCATCGTCCTGGCAGTCAGAGCCTGGCAAGCGGCGTCGTTCGCACGCCGGACGACCGACTGCACATCACCAGATCCAGAGACAGAGCTGGGCCCTCCGCAGGCGGCGCGGGGCCCTCCGGGGGTGTCGTCGTGCCACCTCCGGGCGGCGCAGCGACCTCCAAGACGCACACACCGGCGACCACTGCGCGCTCCTCCCATGGTGTGCGCGCCAAGCAGCGTCACCACGCCGGTGACCCTGGGCACCGCCGTGGGAAGAGCCATGTGCGTCATCCGCAAGATGAAGGGGTTCAGCATGCCTGCCGAAGCACTGGCGAAAATGGCACGCAGCCGCCGGGTCGTAATGGAGCTCCTTCTAATGTAGTTAGAAGTCAAAGCGCGCCGCGATCCACGCAGCTGTCGCCGCCGGCCACGCCAGCAGAAGCTTTGGCGCGCGCGCAGCTTCTCCTCGACTTCCCTCCTGCTGCGGAGAAGCTCGACGAGTGGAGGGCCACCATCCGAAGCCTCGTCGCCGTCGCCAATAAAGACTATCCGCGACCGGCGGGGCCCTCAGGTCGGTGCTCCACCGAGCCAACCCGTGCTGGCGCTGGGAGGACCGGGGGAGCTGCGGCCACGGTGCACTCTCCTCCTCCTCGCCAGCCGCCGCGGGCGTCTGCCCGTCGCGACGACGCTTGTGATAACATCTCTATAGCGTCGTCCGACCCGCGGACCCACCGCGACCAGCGCCAAGTTCTTCGAGAAAGAGCTCACGAAGATGCTCGGACCACCATCGCGCGCCGACGCGATACCCGCCACCAGTCGGACAAGTGGGCGGGGCCCGCTATGGACCACCCAGCACCGGGGGGCTCGGGCGGCCTACCTTACGAGGTGGGCTGCCTGGCCTTCACCCGTGAGCTGCGGCAGTACCAGTGGCCGTCCCACCACACGTTCAAGCCTGACGTCAGCGAGAAGTACACTGGCAAGACCCATCCGTCCGAGTTCCTCAGCATCTACACCATCGCGATGCAGGCTGCTGGAGCTCGCGATGACATGGTGCTTGCCAACTATTTCCCGCTAGCACTGAAGCCCAATGTTATGTCCTGGCTGATGCACTTGCCGGCGGATTCCATTTCTTCTTGGTCGGATCTGTGCCATGAGTTTGTTGGCGCCTTCACAGGAGGCCACCAAGCTCACGTCCAGGCCAGTGATCTGCATATCATTCCCCAGAAGGAAGGGGAAACCCTACGCAAGTACATCCAGAGATTCAGCCGGGTGCAGTACAACATCCCCGACGTTCATCCCGCCGCTGTGATCAGCGCGTTCCATCAGAACATGCGCAATCGCAAGATGCGCGAAGAGCTGGCGATGACCAAGGTTAAGGATGTGGCCGTGCTATACGTTCTGTCCAATAGGTGCGCCCGGGCTCAAGAGGGAAGGAAGTACCCCGGCGAAGACGCTGGTGCGGAAACCGACTCTACCGATGAAGACGCTGCCACCCCGACGAAGAAGGGCCGGCATCACAACAGGAAACGGAAAGGCAAGGCCGTGCTTCCCGTTGAAGGATCTGACGACACCGGCGCTGCCAAGAAGGTCAAGGCAGACGCCCCCGGCAAGGAGATTGCCGGGTGCGCCGCCTGCCGGGCCTTGGCGGCTGCCGACAAGCCAGGAAGCTCCGGCAAGCAATACTGCAAGATCCACCGCACCAAGGGCCACGACCTCCAGAATTGCCGACAAGTCGAGCTGCTTGCTGAGAAGAAGAAAGCTGAGTACAAGAGGCGGGACAAGGAGAAGGACCAGGATGGTGCCGAGGGATCCGGCAAGAAGCATGGCGGCCAAGGAGGCCGCCGTGGCAAGGACAACCAGCAAGAGAGGCCCGCCCGGGGCCGCGACAAGAAACAAGAAGACGATGATCACGACGAGGACAACGAGTCCGGTGAGCAGGAGCTCCAGAAGGCTACGGAGGCCATGTGCGTCGATGGTGGTGCCTTGCTGCATACTTCTCACCGCCAGCTCAAGCAGTGGGCGCGTGAGATTACAGCCGCGGAACCGTCATTCGACGCTCAGAAGCCGCTAAAGTGGTCCAGCACGCCCCTCATCTTTGATGCCGAGGACCACCCCGACCGCACAACCACGGTTGGGTGTTTGCCATTGTTGGTCTCACCAACGATATGCAACCTCAAGGTGAACAAGATGTTGGTTGACGACGGGGCCGTCCTGAACTTGATCTTGCCTCTCGTGATCAGAAGGCTGCAAATTCCTGATGGAGACCTCGAGGAAACGGGCACGTTTCAAGGGGTCAATCCGGGGAGGAGCGAGCCGAAGGGGAAAGTCACGCTGCCCGTGACGTTTGGAGGAAAGTTGAACTACAGGACGGAGAGGATCACCTTCGACGTGGCCGAGATCCCCTTGCCCTACAATGGGATCCTCAGCCGCCCGGCACTAGCCAAGTTCATGGCGGCATCACACTACGCCTACAACATGCTAAAGATGCCTGGGCCGTTGACCATCATCTCCGTCCCCTCCGACAAGGAGGACGCGCTGATCTGCACCGACCAACTCTACCGGGAAGCAGTTGCAGCAGCTGCCGTTAAGGCACCTGCTCCTACCGCTGAAGGCCCGGGAGGGAAGGAGAAGCCCGACAAGACCTCTCGCACCCACTCCGGCAAGGACACCTCTTCGGAGTGCTGTGCTACCGTCGAGGATGTGCCAGAGAGCTCTACCGGCAAGAGCAAGAAATCCAGAGCCGAGCCACCGCGGACCAAGAAGGTGTCCGCCAGGGAGGATGGCACGGGAGGGGCCTTCACCATAGGCTCCACCCTTGACAGCAAATAGGAAGGCACGCTCGTCACCTTCCTGCGGGCAAATGTCGACGTGTTTGCATGGCAAGCATCCGACATCCCCGGTGTTCCCAGGGAGGTGATTGAGCACCACCTAGCTGTCTGCCCTCATGCGCGGCCCGTCAAGCAGAAGGTCAGGAAGCAGGCTCTGGAGAGGCAGGAGTTCATCACAGAGGAGATCAGGAAGTTGGAAGCGGCAGGTTTGGTGAGAGGGGTGCTCCACCCGACGTGGTTGGCCAATCCGGTAGTGGTGCGCAAGGCGAATGGGAAGTGGAGGTTGTGTATTGATTACACAGATATCAATAAGGCTTGCCCTAAGGACCCCTTCCCGTTGCCGCGCATTGACCGGATTGTTGACTCCACGGCCGGGTGTGATCTGTTATCATTCCTCGACGCCTACTCGGGCTACCACCAAATCTTCATGACAAGAGAGGATGAAGAAAAGACAGCATTCATCACCCCATGTGGTATGTAGTGCTTTTTACGGATGCCTTTCGGGTTGAAGAGTGCTGGCTCGACGTTTGCAAGAGCGGTCCAAATTGGTTTTGAACCTCAGCTCCATAGAAATATGGAGGCATACATGGACGACATAGTGGTCAAAACCAAGGACGGGCCGACTCTTGTGCAAGATCTGGAAGAGACATTTGCCAACCTGCGCAAGATCAACCTTAAGCTGAACCCTGAGAAGTGTGTCTTCGGCGTTCCGTCCGGCAAGCTTCTCGGGTTATTTGTGTCGCAGCGCGGGATCGAGGCAAACCCAGACAAAATCAAGGCTATTGAGCAGATTGAGGCGCCCAAGCGGATCAAAGATGTGCGTCGGCTCACCGGCTGCGTTGCCGCCTTGAGCCAATTCATCTCCATGTCCGCCAAGCGCGCCCTTCCTTTCTTCAAAATCCTGAAGAAGGCAGGCCCAATGGAGTGGACCCCAGAAGCCGAGGCAGCATTGCAGGATCTGAAGAAATACCTTTCCTCCACGCCGATACTGGTTGCGCCTAAACCACAAGAGCCGTTGTTGCTGTATCTGGTGGCGACGAATCAAGTGGTCAGCGCCGCACTGGTGGCACAGAGGGAGGTCGACGAAGGGGCAGTGACGGCGGCAGAACCAGCGGATGGCAAGCTAAAGACTCCCCCGGCAGGGCCTGGTGCCGGTAAGGCGAGGCCCCCGGCAGAGTCTGATGCGACCAAGGCAGTGCCCGCGCAATCGGGTGAGGTGGTGCAAAAGAAGAAGATGATGCAGCACCCGGTTTACTTTGTCAGCTCCCTCCTGCAGGGAGCTAGGTCGAGGTACTCCGGCGTGCAGAAATTGCTCTTCGGCCTCCTTATGGACTCGAGGAAGCTGCATCATTACTTCCAAGCCCACGAGATCACTATCGTCACCCGCCTCCCGTTGCAACGGATACTGCATAACCCAGATGCAACCGGAAGGATTGTGGAATGGGCCTTGGAGTTGTCAAGTTTTGGTTTGAAGTTTGAAAGTACCTCGACAATTCAGAGCAGAGTCTTGGCGGAGTTCATTGCAGAATGGACCTCAACGCCTGACGAAGAAATCCAGGAGACCACTCTCCCCGACAAGGAAGAAAACAGCGACTGGATCATGTACTTTGATGGGGCTTTCTCGCTGCAAGGCGCCGGTGCCGGTGTGCTGCTCGTGGCACCCACCGGAGAGCACCTCAAGTACGTGATCCAGATGCACTTCCCCCCGGGAGATGTCCACCAACAACACTGCTGAGTATGAGGGATTGCTCGCCGGTCTCAGGATCGCGACAGACCTCGGGGTTAAGAAGCTCATCGTCAGGGGTGACTCGCAGCTTGTTGTCAGACAAGTCAACAAGGATTACCAGAGCCCGTTGATGGAGGCCTACGTAGATGAGGTGAGAAAGCTGGAGGAACGCTTTGACGGTATCCAAGCGGAGCACGTCCCCCGAATGGAGAACGACATCGCCGATCACCTGTCAAAGCGTGCTGCATTCAAGCTACCTGTGGAACCAGGTACCTTTTTGCTCCGGTTAACTCAACCATCCGTCGAACCATCAACAGGGCAGAACAAGCAGAGGAAGGCAGGTCCCGGCAAGTACTTTCCTACCGAGCCCCCTGGGGCTGCCGACAAGGGTACTGCCGCGGACGCTGAGCCGGCCAAAGGGCAACTGGCTCTGGCAGGGCGTCAAGCCCTGGCCATGGAGACGGCCGCGTTCATGGCTGAGGAAACGCCTTTGGTCCTTGCCGTCGAGCCCCAGGCTCCGGCATGGGTGCAGCATACTGTCCGATTCCTCCAAACAGGGGAGCTTCCTGAGGAGCAGGAAGAAGCGGAAAAAGTAGCCCGCCGGTCCGCCCTATATCAGTTTGTCGACGATGTCCTGTACAGGAGAAGGCCGAACAGTGTGAAATTGAAGTGCATCCCCCGGGAGGAAGGACTGGAGCTGTTGGCAGAGATACATGGAGGCATATGTGGCTCCCACATAGGGTCGAGGGCCCTTGCCGGGAAGGCATGCCAGCAAGGTTTCTTCTGGCCCACCGCCCTCCAGGATGCAATGGCACTAGTAACCAAGTGTGAAGCATGCCAGTTCCATTCAAAGAAGCTTCATCAACCAGCTCAAGCCCTTCAAACAACCCCTCTCTCCTGGCCATTCTCGGTTTGGGGGCTCGATATACTAGGCCCTTTCCCCTGCGCTGTCGGGGGCTTTGAGTACTTGTACGTTGCAATCGACAAGTTCACAAAGTGGCCGGAGGTGGAAGAAGTGAGAAAGGTGACTGCTCAGTCAGCTGTCAAGTTTTTCAAGGGACTGGTCAGCCGTTTCGGTGTGCCAAACAGAGTCATCACCGACAACGGCACACAGTTCACGAGCCACACCTTCATGCAATACATTCAAGACCTCGGCAGCAAGGTCTATTTCGCTTTCGTGGCACACCCACGGAGCAACGGCCAAGCGGAGAGGGCAAATGCTGAAGTGTTGCGAGGCCTAAGGACAAAGACTTTCGACAAGCTGCGCAAGAGCGGAAGGCGCTGGATTGATGAATTGCCGGCGGTTCTTTGGTCGATCAGGACAACGCCAAATCGAGCCACCAGCCAAACACCTTTTGCCCTGGTATACGGGGCGGAAGCAGTACTCCCCACGGAACACATATACGGGTCACCTCGAGTGCTTGCTTATGATGAGCTTGAGCAAGAGTAGTTGCGCCAAGATGACGCGACGCTCCTTGAGGAAGATCGTCTTCGGGCGGCTGTGAGAGCAGCGCGGTACCAGCAAGCCTTGCGCCGCTACCATAGCCAAAAGGTTCATGCCTGAAGCTTTGAGGAAGGCGACCTTGTTCTTCGGCATGTTCAGTCGGCCAAGAATTCCGACAAGTTGACGCCGAAGTGGGAAGGCCCTTATCGGGTAATGCGAGTCACCAGGCCCGGCGCAATCCGCCTGGAGACCGAAGATGTTGTCCCAGTGAGCAACTCCTGGAACATCGAGCATCTTCGCAAGTTTTACCCGTAAGGCGCGGCTTGCCGGGCCTCCCGGCAAGCCACCTTTTGTACAAGCTTTGCCGGCAAGGCATGTAACTCTGCGTACAAAGCCAGGTGCAGACCCTGAACATAAATAAATGAAGCGCTGGCGCCCTAAGTTATAACGTGCATGCTAGGTCGAGTCTCTTCCTTGGTTAGGGTTGATAGTGCTTGGCGGCGACTAACCCCTAGCTTAGAGGTCGAGTGCACGTCTCTCGGTCCTTTTCTGTCATCTTTTGGTTCGCAGGGCACATGAGCATTTCTGCTAAGCTACTTGGAAGAAAGGGCACAGACCGGCGTCCTAACCCCGGCAAACCAAAGTTGCCGGGGGCTGCAAGTACAAGGATCCAACCGCGGCAAGATGAGGTTGCCGGGGGCTGCAGATCCAGATAAGTCTTTCATCCTCTGCCATGCATTTCGGAACGGAACTGGGGCATGTGAAACCTCGTTTTATCTCCAGGCTACTGTGCTCCCTTTTTTCCTATACCTAAGGAGTACCTCCTAGGTCTAGATTTGGTTGCAGCCGCGGCGGCAAGGATGTAGAATGAGGAGCCTAAGCCCACTTCATCTCTGCCTCCGCCAAGAGCGCGAGAATGGCCGAGTGAAGTGAGGGGGGCGGCAAGGCCTGTTGCCGGGCGAAAAACGTTTATCTTAAAATAATAACGAGGATTCATTCCTTGTCGCGGGGTCTACCCGCGAACGAAAAACCCGGAAAACATCCCTTTTTCATTAAAAACATCCCATACAGGTACAATTCATACGGAATGAAAAACATGAGCAAGGGGATTACAAGTTCTAAATTTAACGAAGGCCCGCAGGCTTACAAACTAAAAAAGAGATAAGATGCCCGTAATCCTTTTCTTGTCCCTCTCCTCAGGAGGCAGGTCAAGAAGGCTAAAGGGCAAAAGGGGCGCCTAGGCGAGCTACGAGCAGCAGAAAGCACCAAGAGAACACCTCGGCGGCTACCCAAGGGTGGGCCGGTGATGACGGTGCCGGGAAAGGAGCTGGAAGACGAGGCGGCAGGACCGGCAATACGCGATGAAGGCGTCGGTGCCCGCGTACTCTGAGTTGACGGCCTTGCCGCCCGCCCTCTTCCTCTTCCGCAGCCTCCCGACGCCAACCGCCCAAGGACACGGCCCCAAGAAGTTCAAGGGGCTGGCCCCTCCCCTGGCAAAGCTCTGCCGGAGGGGCGGCTAGGTGCAGATGCTTCTGCTGCCGCACCCTCCCAGGCGCGGGGCGTCCGATGCCTAGTCGGACCAGTCCCCGTCATCTGCCCCGCTGTCCTCGTCATCGCTTTCGCTCGAGGAAGAGCTTCCATCGTCGGAATCTCCGTCGGAGGAGCTCTCCACGCAGCACTTCAGGCGAGTCCCGAAGTCTCCAAAGACCTTGACGGAGAGCAGGCCGTCCTCCATTAATTTGAAGTAGAGGACGAGCCCCGCCGTCAGGCTGTGGATGCGAGCGAACGTCTTCCATCCACGACGGAGGTACATGACCCGAGGAGCCGGGAAGTCAACATCGACCCGCATGCCCCCATTCCTACAGCCCCTCATGTGCAACCTGAGGGATTGGGGCAGGTCACGCTCCATCTCCCGAGCGAATGGGGCGGGAAGACGAAGACGGCGACGCGGAGGCCGGCGCCGCCTGATGAAGAACTCGCGAGGCTGATCTCCGACATGGCCTTCCATCGGAAAATGCATCATTGGCGGGGGCGACGCAGGCGCGCCGCCCCATCCTCCTCTTCCCCGAGCACCACGACCTCTGCCCCGGCCTCGCCCACGGCCTCGCCCCTCCCCCTTCCCTCGCGACTGGCTCCACCATCGCGGGCTCAGGAGGAGGAGGGACGCGCTGTCGGGCAGCGACCCTCGCCGCCACCGTCGAGGGACCGGGAATCCCATTCTCCATGCCGAGTGAAAGGAAGAAACAGGAGCAGGAGGAGATAGATGACAGAAGAGTGCGGGACGCCATCCCCCCTTCCCCCTCCTTATAAAGGGGCGGGGTTGGGGCTCGGCCGCCCCGCTCGTCCAATCCAGCCACTAGCGACGCAGGGAATCGAGACCGACCCGCTGCCCCAATCAGCGACGGCCCGGTTCCCCGCTTCCACCGCTGGCCACCTCGAGCGCATGGAGGACGTGTGGTGAACGTGCAGAATCGAGGGGACGGATGAAGTGACCTCTCCCCACCCCGTGATTGTGGGGTGTGGACGCCTTGAAGACCGCAACCCGGCCCCGTGCAGTTAATGAGCCGCGCCTCCACGCCTCCCTTCTTTTATGGGGAAGGCGCGAGTCACCTCTTTACCACGATGTGACGCATGCATGCGGGAACCGCCCCACGCATGCCGCCCATGTCACGCGCACCCCTCCACGCCGCGCCGCGCCGCGCGCAGGTCATGGGAAGCGAAGCGCGCGAAAAGTTTTACCGGGGTAAAAACCGCCTCGCCTGCCCGCGCACCGTTTTGGGCCTGGCCCAACAACGTGTCGCGCTTATGTGTGGCCCAGGCTCGGGGGCTCCTATCGGTGTACAAAAGGAGGGGCGCACCTTTGTACCCCTTTACCTATGCATGGGCAGTCGGAGCCGCGCCCACGGCCACACCAAGCAGAGCAGGGGAGGTGAACCAAGGCGAAACCAAAGCCCAAGATAACCAGAGCAACGCCAAGGCCAAGACCACAAAGAGCAGAGGGACAAAGTAGGTTCCCCCGGCAAGACCCTTGCCGAGGCAGCCTTAGCAGCCCCGGCAAGATCCTTGCCGGGGCAGCTCGCCCCACTCCAACAGAGCGAGCCACCCTTGAGCCCACGTCCCCAACACCATCAGCCACGTGGGGCCAGGGCTCGGGAGGTGCCTCTATGGTGGTATGCAGATCTTTGTGAAGACATATTCAAGATCAGATGAGGATTAGAAGATGACGATCCTCGGCAAGATCCTTGTCGAGGAGAGCCACGAGACCCCCGTCAAGATCCTTGCCAGGGACGACAGCGCGCCAGGGCAAGACCCTTGCCGGGCCACCCGGCAAGGCCCTCGCCAAGGACGCCAGCAGGGCCACTGCCAGGCCCGCACCAACCAAGTCTCCACCGCTATTCGCATGCAGCTGCCAGCCCGACCAGCTGGGCAGGCACCTGCGTGGCAACATGCAGCTCCCAGGCCAACTCATCAAGTGCCTGCGTGGCGGCATGCAGATCTTCGTGAAGGCTCCACCACCGCGCCACCTCAGCTGCCTGCCTACCTACATGGCACCGCATGCATCGCTAGCCAGGGCGCGTGTCGAGGCGAGGAGGAGCGGCGACGGGCGGGACGGGCCTTGCCCCCGTCCCCGATAAAGCTAGGGGACACCTCGGTAGTGCATTAAATGTGTCTTGTCCTGTAATACGAGCGATAAGCTCATAGCACTGTGCGCCTTTCCACCTCCTGTATGCCACTGTGGCAGCCCCTTTCGTCTATAAATGGAGGCCCATGGCATACTGGAGAAGGATTCGGCTCTTTCGAACCACGCACTCACCACAGCTAGTTCGAGAGCTCAAGAACTCTCTGAAATACACCCACCAAAGCAGGACTAGGGTTTTACGCATCCTCGCGGCCCGAACCTGGGTAAACAATCCTTGTGCTGACTACTGATCCTGCTCTTCTTGCAACCATGCGCCCTGGCAACCGTAGTAGGGATTCTTGTGATCCCATAGGTGTCGTTTCCCCCGACAGCAAGCATCAAGCGATTCATAATCAAGTGATTCCAAAAGTCCATCAGCATGGAGTTTCTTCTTGCGCTTTACACCAATATGACCTAAACGGCAGTGCCACAAATAAGTTGCACTATCATTATTAACTTTGCATCTTTTGGCTTCAATATTATGAATATGTGTAACACTACGATTGAGATTCAATAAACCATTTATATTGAGTGTATGACCATAGAAGGTTTTATTCATGTAAATAGAACAACAATTATTCTTTGACTTAAAATGAATAATCGTATTGCAATAAACATGATCCAATCATATTTATGCTCAATGCAAACACCAAATAACATTTATTTTAGGTTCAACACAGCGATGGTGATCTTATCAACCTTGGAATCACTTCCAACTCACATCATCACCTCGCCCTTAACTAGTCTCTGTTTATTTTGCAACTCCCGTTTCGAGTTACTACTCTTAGCAACTGAACCAGTATTAAATACTGAGGGGTTGCTATAAACACTAGTAGACATCAATAACATGTATATCAAATATATCTTTGTTCACTTTGCCATCCTTCTTATCCGCCAAGTATCTAGGGCAGTTCCACTTCCAGTGACCATTTCCTTTGCAGTAGAAGCACTCAGTTTCAGGCTTGGATCTATCTTTGGGCTTCTTCATGGGAGTGGCGACTTGCTTTCCATTCTTCTTGAAGTTCCCTTTCTTTCCCTTGCCCTTCTACTTGAAACTAGTGGTCTTGTCAACCATCAACACTTTATGCTTTTTCTTGATTTCTACCTTCGCCGATTTCAGCATCGCGAAGAGCTTGGGAATCGTTTCCGTTATCCCTTGCATATTATAGTTCATCAAGAAGTTCTAGTAACTTGGTGATAGTGACTAGAGAACTCTGTCAATCACTATCTTATCTGGAAGATTAACTCCCACTTGATTCAAGTGATTGTAGTACTCAGACATTCTGAGCACATGCTCACTGGTTGAGCTATTCTCCTCCATCTTGTAGGCAAAGTACTTTGTCAGAGGTCTCATACCTCTTAACACGGGCATGAGTCTGAAATACCAAATTTCAACTCTTGGAACATCTCATATGCTCCATGTCATTCAAAACATTTTTTAAGTCCCGGTTCTAAGCCGTAAAGGATGGTGCACTAAACTATCAAGTAGTCATCATACCGAGCTTGTCAAACATTTATAACGTCTGCATCTGCTCCTGCAATAGGTCTGTCACCTAGCGGTGCATCAAGAACATAATTCTTCTGTGCAGCAATGAGGATAATCCTCATATCACGGACCAAGTCCGCATCATTTCTACTATCAAACTAGTAGAAAAAGGGCCATTTGTCTTGGTTCGTAAGGCCATTTGTCCCGGTTTGGGAACCGGGACTAAAGGGTCGGTACTAAAGCCCTAGGCCTTTAGTCCCGGTTCTTACACGAACCGAGACAGATGGGCCTCCACGTGGCCGATGCTGCGAGCCCAGGCAGGAGGGCCTTTGGTCCCGGTTGGTGGCACCAACCAGGACCAAAAGGCATCCACGCATCAGCTGTTCAGGGGCTAGGGTTTTTGTTTTTTTCTGAAAGGGGGGAGGATTTGGGGGTTTTGTATGGTTAATTAAGGTGTTTCATATATTGTGTTAGGTAGCTAATTAATTAATAGAGAGAAGTGTCCTCTCTTATCTTCGTGCTTGGTCGACGGTACGTACTATATGTATAGAGAGGCCCTCGACACGCTAGCTAGTAAGCAAATGAAGGAAACCATTAAGTACAGAAGTCCGTCATGCATACCGAGAGAAGTGATCGACCTCTCCTTCTCCGAGAGATTGGTCAAACAACAAGTTTTCGTATTATCTATCCGACGCTACTGGCTACATACATATACAATATGTAAGATCTCTTACAATCCCCTAGCATCTGAACTCAAGTTCCACATGGTATTCTCCGGCTTTATTGATGACGTGGTCAAGAAGGAATCTCGCCAATTCCTCTTGAATTGCTTTCATGCGATTTTCTGGTAGGAGTTCATTCCACATCTGCCAAGTCTAATTTGAAGAAGGGGGTTAATAAATATATATGAATGAAACTCAACAGAAATGATGGTGTAATAAACTGAAATTGTGAATATTATTGCTTACGCACTTCATATTGTCTTTTCGAGTAGCCCCGCTTATCTTTGCAAGTCGCGTTGTAGATGAACTCGCACACGTAGTATCCACAGTAATCATTCCCTTGTTCCTGCCACAAGCACTTTACGAGAAATAGAGGTCAATCAAACTGATAATGAAGCATTATAAATGGCATTGATGAAAGTAGCTAGAATCAACGGGAGATGCGCGGAAGTAGCTAGCTAGTAGTACTTACTTTCGAGTATGTATATCGCAGCTCACTCGGCAGTCCCGGAGCTTCTGCGGTGCACTTTTTCCAAACCCTGCAAGACAAAGAAAATAATTATTACTTGAGATATCATGAAATGAACAAAAAGTTGTCGATATGGTGCGATAATGATCGATTGAACTTACTTGTTGAGAATTTTAGTCATGTCCGCATATGTCTCAGGATCTTTTCGTCTCGAGTCTAAGACGATTACTAGTCCCTGCTCAAGCTTAATCTCCAGGAGAATATAGTGGAAGCTGCGCACGCATGCATAACTCATCAATTAATTACATTACTATTACCTCAAGTAATAAGGGAACCCGAATATGCACAAGACAGTAACACTCACTTGAAGTTGTAACGAAAGAGTATTTTATCTTTGTTTTGATTTATTAACAAAGATTTGAGCAAGTTGGCCTCAGCTTCTTTGGCACTCTTTTTAACCGTAAATTCATCTATGAGATTTGTGTTAATGAACCCAATATCATACATTTCTGCTTTTCTGCACTCGACGATCTTCAATCTGCATAATATAGTGAGGATCATTATAAATACATGCAATGAAAGAGCTGAGCTATATATAGAGACTTAATGACAGAAGTAGTACTTACAAACAGTAGCAAGTGACCGTTAATTTATCGAGGGCCTCTTGATTGTAAAACTGGAAGAACTCCTCAAATGGAATAGACAACAGATCAATTCCAATGAGGTCGTGCTCCTCTTTAACTCTCAGCGTCAAAGTATTCGTCCCCCAGACTCTCTGCAGGTTTCCATGTACCAATCATGCAATCTTCGCATCATCGTTGTTAGAGATTTTTCATCTTTGACGAGAGGCTTCCCGTAATGGTATTTGTGTTTGTCCACCTCCAAGAAATCATAATGTACATCATCGGGCAGGTAATCTCCAAGATTGGTATAACCGAGCACCATCCTCGGATCATTAGCGACGATATCGCTAGACACCTTGAGCGAGGGGCACGATTGGTTCGCTTGTTCGCTGAGCTGGGCAATTTTTTCCCAGCTCGTCGTTCTGCTAACCTTCGATCACTGATAGTACTTCCCGACCGCTCCGCTTCGATATATACCTTTTCAGTAATGCGCTCATAGTTGGTTTTCGGCGGAGACTTTGGTGGTTTCTTCAGGGCAGCCAGAGTGCGCTTCGCTTTCACCGGATCTATCTTCTCCTCCGGAGGTGGATGTTTCTTTGCTTTCACCCCTTCAAAGAAGTTCGTCACTTCGGCTCGCATGATCTTCGCGTTTTCCTCCAGGCTCCTCTCGTATGGTAACTTCTCTGGAGTCTTCAGAGAAGGACCGAATCTGCATTGCCTCCCGCCTCTGGCTGTACTGCTAGACGCCAGAGCAGATGGAGCGGCTGCAGATGTCTTCTTTCCTTTCTTACGAGGTGGAGGAGAAGGACTACAACGCGCCGGAGCAGCCGGAGCGGCGGCGGGTCTCTTCCGCCCTTGCTGACGAGGCGGAGAAGGAGGAGGCTGGCTGCTCGGGCGCGCCGGTGCAGGCGGAGAAGGAGGCGAAGTGCCGCCACGCGCCGGAGAAGGAGGCTGAGTGCCCTGATCACTCGCCGGAGGAGGAGGCGGAGTGCCCTGACTCGCCGGAGGAGGAGGAGGAGGCGGAGGCGTCCAGTTCGGAAGGTTGATGAGCTCCTTCTGCCATAGGCATTTAGTCTTCAGAGAAGAACCCAGACGAGTCTCCCCATCACCCGTAGGGAGGTCAAGCTCGAGGTCCTCAAATCTGTCCGTTATTTCATCCACCATCACCCTAGCATATCCTTCTGGAATCGGCCGGCAGTGATAGGTTGTGCTAGGTTCAGGAGGTAAAACAGAGCCAACAGCCACCTTGACTTTCAATTTCATCCACTGCGTCATAAGGTGGTAATGTTGAGACTCCGTGATAGCATCCACGGGGTAGCTAGTAGGAGCCATGAAGACAGGCTCCAGCTGAAGCTGCTCGGTGGAAGCCACACTGCTTCTCCACTGAGATGGCGGGGTAGCTTCGGGGGAAGCTTCGGCAGGTCGTTTGCTGCGATTTGCTTCTCGCTCCTCTATCGCTTGTACCCTTGCGTGCAGCGCCTGCAGTTGGGTATGCTCCACTTTCTTCCTCCTCTCCTGGCATTTGTAACCGCCTACGTCCGGAAACCCAGCCTTCCACGGAACGGAGCCTCGCGTACCTCGTGTCCATCCAGGGTGCTCAGGATTCCCGAGGTCCATTGTGAGCTCGTCGTTCTCTCTGTCTGGAACGAACGTCCCTTGCTGCGCTGCATCGATATACTCCTGAAGCCTCGTGACGAGTATTCTCGGTTGCTCGTCCGTCCAAACGCACTTCCTTGATACATGGTCCAAGGTTCCGCCAACCCCAAAGAACCAAGTCCGGAAACGGTCTGGCCAGTTCAATGTCTCTGGTTCGACCCCTTTATCAATCAGGTCATTCTCAGCCTTGGCCCACAATGGCCGGGCTTTGAGGTAGCCACCTGACCCCGTGCGATGGTGATGCTTCTTCTTCGCAGCATTCCTCTTGTTTGTCACTGACATCTTCTTACTCTTGTCCGATGTCTTGTGGGCCAAAAATGCGGGCCAGTGATCTCTGATCTTCTCATACCGGCCGATGAATTCTGGTGTCTCTTCTTTGTCGACAAATTTTTTCAGCTCATTCTTCCACCTCCTGAATAGTTCTGCCATCTTCTTAAGAGCATTGACTTGATCAATTGCTCTTTAACTGGCTTCTCCGGATCCTCCTCTGGAGGTAGGGTGAAATTTGCCTTAAGCGCGGTCCAAAGTTCATCTTTCTGCATATCGTCGACATAAGACACCTCAGGGTCTTCTTTTGCCGGCTTTAACCATTGGTGGATGCTGATCGGGATCTTGTCCCTAACAAGAACCCCGCACTGAGCAGAAAATGCTTCCTTTGTCCGGATGGGTTCAATCGGCATGCCATCGCGCGCAATTTCTATGATCTCAGACCTTTCATCCGAGCGCAACTTTTTCTTTGGGCCTCGTCTCTTTACCGAAGTTGTGCAGAATCCGGAGGGCTAGAAAAAAGAAGAAAGACGAGAGTTCATTAATATGTGTATATACCAAAAACAATTAATGCATCAATTAGCTATAGTCAGCACATGCTTAATTAATATATATACCTGGCCGGACTCCGTTCGGTCACCGGAGCCATCATCACGGTGTCCTTCTTGCACCGGCATTGGGTAACTGGAGCCATCATGATCATGTCCTTCCTCCTCCATTGTTCGATCACCGTAGTCTGCTTCTTCACCCTCTCCTTCCAGACCATCGGTGTCGTTGAGAAACGAGAAGACGGCATCAAGTCCTTGTGCGATTATGTCCCCCAACACCGCATCTGTTGCTTCGTCTCGGGGGTCCATAGTTTATGCAAATATTTACAACATGGCAATTATTATTCAAACATGACAGATGGATATATTAGTGGCAAACGTAGAACTAGCTAGCTAATCACAATAAGGAATCATATTAGTGGCCTCGATGCTGCTTCTCTAGGGTTTGGGGTGGCCTCGATCGGCAACGCTTCAAGGGTTTGGGGTGGCCTCGACAACGCTTCAAGGGTTTGGGGTGGCCCCGACAACAACGCTCTTTTAACTTGGTAAATTTGGGTGGCCTCGAGAGAGTTTGTCGGGTAGGGGCGCGGCGGGAGGGGGTAGGAGACCGACATCATTTTTTTCTAGGGTTTGGGTGTCCTCGAGAGTTTTGGTCGAGCGAGAGGGCCGCGGGGTGCTCCCGTGGTATAAGTTATCACGGTCGAGAGGGGGTATATATGCGACCCTCGACCCCTCGGCGTTCCTCGACCCTCGACCCCTCGACCACCCTCGCCCCTCGAACCCTCGACGACCCTCGACCCTCTGCCCTAGTTCCCGACCCTCGACCGCTCGGTGATGCTCGACACCCTCATTCCCGAAAAAAAAAGAAAAAAAAAGAGGAGAACAAGAAGGAATAGAGGAGTAGAAGAAAAAATAGATTTCCACTCCTCTATTCCTTCTTCTTCTCCTCTTTTTTTTTCTTCTTCTTCCTCTTCTTATTTTTTCCGACGTCCCCCCTCATGTCATGTCCGACGCCCCCCCCCCGCCTCATGTCATGTCCGACGCCCCCCTCACTTTAACAAAGAACAACCTTAAAAAAAGACTTGCTTCGCCGCGGGTGCTCGATCGGTGCGACGTGGACTCGGTGGAAACACTTTATGAAAATGCGGTGGTGGCCGGGCCGGGCGATTTTCTTTTGCTTCTTCATTTTTTCCTTTGTTTTTTCTTATATGTTTGTTTTCGTTTTCACTCTACATTTTCGTACATATGAAAAAAATGAAGTTTCTATACAAAAGTGCACAATTTTTATGAACAAATTACAACATCTAAATTAACTACACATCTAAATAAATATAACTACACATCTGAAATTTTCCTAATCTTAAAACTAAACTAAACATACACTAAAATAATCTAAAAAACATGTAAAAACATCTAAAAATAGCATCTAAAAACATCTAAAAAGCACGGCGGAGGGGCCGGCGCCGGCGCCGGTGTGGCAGGGCAGGGGCGCGGGACAGGCGAGGGGCGCGGGGGCAGGCTGGTGGTCACAGGGTGCGGCGGGGCACGGTGGGCGGCGCGTCGGGGCCGGCAGGGGCGTGAGGGTCGACGCGGTCGTCAGGGCAGAGGGCGTCAGCAGCGGCGGCGGCGACGTTGAGCAACCTGACGGCGTCGGTGGCGGCGGCGCCGGCGACGTTGAGAAGCTTGACGGCGCCGGTAGCGGCGGCGACAGTGACGTTGAGCAGCCTGACGGCGTCGGTGGCAGCGGCGACCGCAAGGTGGAGCAGGGCCATCGGGCGGCGACGGTGACGAGGAAGAGCAGGGGCGTCGGGGGAGAAGAAATGATGGATTTCGTCGAAACTGCTAAGTGTTTTCTTATATACCCAGGGCATTGGTCCCGGTTCATGGCACCAACCGGTACCAATGCCACCCTTTAGTCCCGGTTGGTACCACCAACCGGGACCAAAGTTCTCTTTTCAGCAGCCCGAAGAGCGGGAAGCAAAGGCCTTTGGTCCCAGTTGGTGGCACCAACCGGGACTAAAGGGGGGGCATTTGTCCGGGTTGTTGCCACGAACCGAGACCAATGCCCCCCTTTAGTCTCGGTTGGTGCCACCAACCGGGACCAAAGGCCTTGCACATCGGCGTGGTGGTGGGAGTTTAGTCCCACCTCGCTAGTTGAGAGCGTTCTACACCTGTTTATAAGCTCGGTTGCCTATTCCCTCTCGAACTCCTCTGAATTGCAGGCCTATGGGCCAAATCTAACACTACTATGCATGTGGGCCTACTGGGCCTTCTGCAGGCTTGAATCCTGGCCCATGGATGGGTTTCTAGTCGTATTCAGGCCGTGGTGGCCCAGTAGGTGGCAATTTTTTTATTTTTTCCCAGTTTTTTGTTTTCTTTTTTGCTTTATTTATTTTGTTTTGTTTCTAATTACAACAAAATACTTATTTATTTTATTTTATTTTGTTTCTAATTAATTATTTATTTTATTTTATGATAATTCTTTTTGCTATTAAAGTTTCTAACAAAAAAAGTTCTTTATGAACATTCTTTTTGCTTTTAATGATTTTGAACAGAAAATACTTTGATAATTTTAGTTGAATCAATTTTATATAATTTTAGTTTCAATAATACTAGAGTTGCTTATAATATTTTGAACAGAAAATACTTTGATAATTTTAGTTTCATAAATTTCATTTATGTAATAAAGTTTATTTTATTTTATTTTGTTTCTACTTATATATTTTATTAAAGTTTACATTATTTTGTTTCTAATTACTTATTTATTTTATTTTATGATAATTCTTTTTGCTATTAAAGTTTGTAACAAAAAAGTTCTTTATGAAAATTCTTTTTACTTTTAATGATTTTTAACAGAAAATACTTTGATAATTCATCATTTCAGCCACAAAGCATGTGCAAGAAAGTAGAGAGGGTTACGACAAAAACTGGATGCACTTCGTGTACAAAACGGACAATCTCTTTCGAAGTATCAGGGTTTCATACGGAAACTCGTCTGTTACAAAGGGATTTCATTTTTTGAACTTATTTGAACTCCATAGTTTTTTGTGTTCAAAATGCACCATTCAAAGCCACATCATAAATTTTTAACCCTTTCTGACTTCATTTGTTATTTTTCATGCATTTACTGATTATTTTGAGCTATATGACCCTGAAATTGAAAAGCATTTCAAATGAACTCTGAAAAGGTTGAAAGTTGGCATGGTATCATCATTTCATCCACATAGCATGTGCAAGAAAGTAGAGAGGGTTACGGCAAAAATTGGATGCACTTCGTGTACAAAGCGGACAATCTCTTTCGAA
This sequence comes from Triticum aestivum, assembly GCF_018294505.1. NCBI lineage: Eukaryota > Viridiplantae > Streptophyta > Magnoliopsida > Poales > Poaceae > Triticum > Triticum aestivum. The sequence goes on from NC_057814.1 coordinate 182,081,946, forward strand.
GTATCACGGTTTCGTACGGAAACTCGTCTGTTACAAAGGGAATTCATTTTTTGAACTTATTTCAAGTCCATAGTTTTTCTGTGTTCAAAATGCACCATTCAAAGCCACATCATCAATTTTCAACCCTTTCTGACTTCATTTGTTATTTTTCATGCATTTACTGATTATTTTGAGCTATATGACCCTGAAATTGAAAAGCATTTCAAATGAACTCTTAAAAGGTTGAAAGTTGGCATGGTATCATCATTTCATCTACATAGCATGTGCAAGAAAGTAGAGAGGGTTACAGCAAAAACTGGATGCACTTCGTGTACAAAACGGGCAATCTCTTTAGAAGTATCACGGTTTCATACAGAAACTCGTCTGTTACAAAGGGATTTCATTTTTTTGAACTTATTTGAAGTCCATAGTTTTTCTGTGTTCAAAATGCACCATTCAAAGCCACATCATCAATTTTCAACCCTTTCTGACTTCATTTGTTATTTTTCATGCATTTACTGATTATTTTGAGCTATATGACCCTGAAATTGAAAAGCATTTCAAATGAACTCTGAAAAGGTTGAAAGTTGGCATGGTATCATCATTTCATCCACATAGCATGTGCAAGAAAGTAGAGAGGGTTACGGCAAAAAATGGACGCACTTCGTGTACAAAACGGACAATCTCTTTCGAAGTATCAGGGTTTCATACGGAAAGTCGTCTGTTACAAAGGGATTTCATTTTCTGAACTTATTTGAAGTCCATAGTTTTTCTGTGTTCAAAATGCACCATTCAAAGCCACATCATCAATTTTCAACCCTTTCTAACTTCATTTGTTATTTTTGATGGATTTATTGATTATTTTGAGCTATATGACCCTGAAATTGAAAAGCATTTCAAATGAACTCTGAAAAGGTTGAAAGTTGGCATCCTATCATCATTTCATTCACATAGCATGTGCAAAAAAGTAGAGAGGGGTTACGACAAAAACTGGATGCACTTCGTGTACAAAACTGACAATCTCTTTCGAAGTATCAGGGTTTCATACGGAAACTCGTCTGTTACAAAGGGAAATTTCTTTTTTTTTAACTTATTTGAAGTCCATAGTTTTTCTGTGTTCAAAATGCACCATTCAAAGCCGCATCATCAATTTTCAACCCTTTCTGACTTCATTTGTTATTTTTCATGCATTTACTGATTATTTTGAGCTATATGACCCTGAAATTGAAAAGCATTTCAAATGAACTCTGAAAAGGTTGAAAGTTGGCATGGTATCATCATTTCATCCACATAGCATGTGCAAGAAAGTAGAGAGGGTTACAGCAAAAACTGGATGCACTTCGTGTACAAAACGGACAATCTCTTTCGAAGTATCAGGGTTTCATACGGAAACTCGTCTGTTACAAAGGGATTCCATTTTTTTGAACTTATTTGAACTCCATAGTTTTTCTGTGCTCAAAATGCACCATTCAAAGCCACATCATCAATTTTCAACCCTTTCTGACTTCATTTGTTATTTTTCATGCATTTACTGATTATTTTGAGCTATAAGACCCTGAAATTGAAAAGCATTTCAAATGAACTCTGAAAAGGTTGAAAGTTGGCATGGTATCATCATTTCATCCACGTAGCATGTACAAGAAAGTAGAGAGAGTTACGGCAAAAACTAGATGCACTTCATGTACAAAACAGACAATCTCTTTCGAAGTATCAGGGTTTCATACGGAAACTCGTCTGTTACAAAGGGATTTCATTTTTTAACTTATTTGAACTCCATAGTTTTTCTGTGTTCAAAATGCACCATTCAAAGCCACATCATCAATCTTCAACCCTTTCTGACTTCATTTGTTATTTTTCATGCATTTGCTGATTATTTTGAGCTATAAGACCCTGAAATTGAAGGCTACATATAGCTCTCATGAATTGATAAGTGACCAAATTAATAGAAGTTCATCATCACATTAAAACCAAAGTACATACATAGTTCTCATTGAACAACATATAGCTCTCCAGAGAATCTAATTAAACCATACATTGAAATTATGTAAAACATTTCAATGCAATAACAAATGCGATCATAATCGCAACCAAGGTAACAATTGATCCAACTGCATAATGATACCAAGCCTCGGTATGAATGGCATATTTTCTAATCTTTCTAATCTTCAACTGCATTGCATCCATCTTGATCTTGTGATCATCGACGACATCCGCAACACGCAACTCCAATATCATCTTCTCCTCTTCAATTTTTTTTCCTTCAAGTAATTGTTTTCTTCTTCAACATAATTTAACCTCTCGACAATAGGGTCGGTTGGAATTTCCGGTTCAACCACCTCCTACATAAATAAAATCTATGTCACGTTGGTCGGCATAATTGTCATAAACAATAAATGAACCAAATAGTTATAAAAAGATAATATATACCACATCCGAATCATAGACAGGACGAGGGCCGACGGGGGCGGATACCAAAACCATCGCACTATATAATAACAAGGAATAATAAAAGTAAGAACATTAGACAAGTATCTGTCGGCGTTCTAGGAACGGGGGTCCCCAGACTTGCCTGCCTGCAGCCCACAGCGTGGCTAAGCAGCAGGCCGTACGGCCCATCTTCGTCAATAAGGCACCCAAGACCCTCGCGAGGGTCCAAGCCTCGCGAGGACGACGACGCAAGACCTCCTCTGGAGTGGCCGAGCCAAGTAGGCTCACGAGGAGCAGAGATATCATCTCGAGGCAAACCTCACGAGGCTTTCGTGACGTGAGCCATGATGAACGGTACCAGGCGGGCACCAGTGCGCGCAGCGTCTCTATTTCCTCTTTGGTGCTAAGGAGGCCAGCGCAGGGGAAGAGTACCGAGGCATCAGGCAAAGGTTGCCATATTGGTGCAACAAGACCAAGACCAGGAGGACGGCAAGGCGGAGGTCATCGTGGAGCCCAAGACGGCGTCATCCCAGAGCCGGAACCCCACATCCGACATTTGGCGCGCCAGGTAGGGGTGCACCGTAGTTTCCCTTCCATCAGTTCGTCGCTCCATCGCTCCGTCGTTTCCATGGTGGACGCTTGCCGTGCTCGAGCTAAGCATCGGGCTGCCCTCTCCGCCCGCGTCGCTCAGACGGCTCCCGTAGGCGGGCCACCTCGTCGTTCTCCATCTCCCGCCGCCAACGCTGCCACTGGCCCGGTGGGGAACGAGCAGCAGGCGTCCTCGCTCCATCCTTCGGTGCGGCAGCACGGCCGCACCGCTACCCCGTCGCTGACCCCTGCCGGTTCTTCGTCTCACGCGCACCGCGCCCCCATGGAGGCACGGGCCGCGCTTGTCGCGGCGAACGAGCTCCTGCGCTACCGCCCCGTCAATGACCTCTACAAGGAGTGGCTCGACCGCGTCGCCGAGCTCGTCCGTGCCGCAGGGGGCTCTCCGGCACCGTCCCACTCTCTGCCTCCCCCTCAACCAGCCGCGGGCGATGGGGCTCATGGCATGCCTCCACCACCTCAACCCCAAGACGGTGCCTTGGCACCAAGGCGCGCTCCTCCGCGGTGTGATCCACCGCGCCCGGCGCCCGCGCGTGAAGAAAGAAGCTGTCAGGAAATCCCGCGGCCGCGAAAAGCTGCACCGGCGCTCCCCGCGCCACCTCGTCAAGACCGCGTGCCGCCTGCAGTGGTGCAGCGCTGACCTCGCCAAGACCAAGCTCCACCTCAGAAGCGGGCCCCGGCGACCACGGCCAGCTGCCGCGCCTTCACCCCCGAACTGCGTAGCGTCGCCTGGCCAGGCAAGTACAAGCCAGATCTGCCTCCTCGCTACGACGGCATCGCCGACCCCGCGGAGTTCCTGCAGCTCTATGAGCTGAGCATCAAAGCGGCCAACGGCGACGAAAAAGTCATGGAAAACTGGTTTCCCATGGCTCTCAAGGATGGGGCCCGCTCCTGGCTCCTGAACCTGTAGCACGGCTCGATCTCCTCCTGGGACGAGATGCACGACCGCTTCGTCGCCAACTTCCAGGGCACTCGCGACCGCCCACCGGCCGCGGGTGATCTGCGCCGCATCAAGCAACAGCCAGGAGAGACCCTCCAGAAGTACATCCAGCGCTTCAACAACACCCGCCTCAAGATCCCCAAGGTCACGGACGAAGCCATCATCTCCGCGTTTTTGGATGGAGTCCGTGACGTCAAGATGAAGGAAGAGCTCGCTATCCACGAGGAGCTTTGCACATCTCAGGAGCTGTTCAACCTGGCGACCAAGTGCGCAAGAGCTGAGGAGGGGCGCCTCTCTCTCCTTAAGCTGCCAGCTGCAGGAGCGGAGGAGAAGAAGGCCAAGGCCAAGGACGTGAAGTGCAAAGAGGCAGTAGTGCTCGCAGCGGAGCCCGACACCAAGCGAGGCAGAGATCAGCCCGAGTCATCCAAGAACGGCCGACCGTTCTGCGCCTTCCACAACCTGAACACCCACAACACCAGTGACTGCCAAGAGCTCAGAGCCATATGGGAAGGACACTACGGTCGACGCCCCGAGCGCAACGACCGGGGCTACGGCCGCGGAGGAGGATGCGGAGGTGGACGCTGGGACGACCGTGGCCCGCGCCAGGAGTGGCACGACCGGCCTCGTGAGGACCGCTGGCAGGACCAACCTCGCGAGGGCGCCTGGAGGGACCCGCCTCGTGAGGATCGCCCCCAGGGCAACGCCGGTCTTCCCCCGCTGCCGCCACCAAGAAGGAACGACGACCACCACCAGGACAAGGGGGCTGGGGGCTTCCAGAAGCCACGTGTGATTGCCTGCATCTTGGGCGGTGCCCAGGCCCCAGCCTCTCAGCGCGTCTTCAAACAATTCGCTCGCGAGGTGAACACAGTGCTCCCCAAGCTCGAGGCCACGTGCCCGCTCAGGTGGTCCCAATGTGCCATCACCTTCAACTCGGCAAATCAGCTCAAGTGCGCAGCCACTGCTGGCGCCCTCCCTATGTTGTGCTCCCGAGTCATCAGCAATGTGCAAGTCACCAAGACTCTCATCGACGGCGGCGCGGGGCTCAACGTCCTGTCCGTCGACATGTTCGACAACCTCCAAGTGCCATATGAGCAGCTCCAGCCAACCAAGCCTTTCTCAGGAGTGACCGACGGTTCCACTACACCAATAGGGCAGGTCCGCCTGCCTGTCAGCTTCGGGGAGCGCAAGAACTATCGCATCGAGCTCATCGACTTCGACGTCGCGCACATCCGCCTGCCATACAATGCCATCCTCGGGTATCCAGCCCTGGCCAAGTTCATGGCGGTCACTCATCATGGCTAAAACATTCTCAAGATGCCAGGAAGTGGAGGAATCATCACGGTCCCATGTGAGGAGAGGGATGCGGTGTGCTCCCTCGAGCGCGCCTTTCAAGCCGCAGCAATCGACGACCCCGACAGCAGAAGTGAAGGCCCTCCGGAGACCATCCCCAAGAAGAAGTTGCCGCGCCGCGCAGGACCTCAGGAGGATGGCGTCGCGGCAGGAGCCTCGTCAGGATCAGCGCCCGCTCCAGGGGCGCCTCCCTCCATCGCATAGGAAGGTGCGCCCGGCGCCCTCCTCAGGCAGGGCTCGGGGGCTCTCTTCTGGAGGGCCTCAGACCTTGCCAACCTCACGAGGGAGGCGCTTGGGCACCACTTGGAAACGTGCCTCGCGGCACACCTTCCTTAGGAGAGCACGAGGCAAGGAGTGCCCACCACCCAGGAGTTCATCGCCAAGACCACCCAGGAACTGCAAGAAGCAAGAGCCATGCGCGGCCACAGCCGCTCAGAAGGCACAACTCCCCATCCAGGCGAGGATGCCGGGCTGCGTGCCTGCGTCGATGTCCCAGGGCTCAACAGGGCCACATCTCAGGAGCGCTTCTGGCCATCGCGTGTGGGCCACTACGAGGGCCCACCACACAGCTACGCTCGCATGCCCTTCGGCTTGCCGAGCGTGGCGTCAGCCTATCAGCGCAACCTACGGCGTATCCTGGCGGCTCAGGAGGCCAGGTACCACGCCGTCCTGGAGGAGATCGAGACGGTCTTCAGGGAACCTCCCGAGCCCCCAGAGCCTCCCGAGGCTCAGGGCAACAGTGGCTCATGAGGAGTCATTCCTTCAACGCACGGCTTCAGCTGCACCAACTCTACTTCGTCTACAGAACCAGGTGACATCTTCCAAGCTCGTTTAAGCTGAGAGCGCCCCTCGGGCTGCATTATTCCCAGGCCACATGGGTCCGTCCCTGTGGCATGTATCCATTTTGCTTAAGTCTTTAGCTTACCTTGCCGGGGGCGCCCCTCGGGCTGCATCATCCCCAAGCCGCTCGGGCCAGACCCAGTGGCATGTATCGTCCTGCATTTATCCAAGTTGATCTGCTCTTCATGCTTAACCTGCCAACGGCTATCGCCTGCTCGATTACCGCCCGTCGCGGGTCTGTTTATCCCATGCAATCCACTTGCACATTAAAAGGGGGGCTCCTGAGCATCGCGACTCAGGAGCTCCTACTGGCTCTCCAGCCCTCACCCCCTGGCCTTGACCACGGCATCACGACCTGGCATACCAGCGGCGGCTGAGCTCGCTCGAGGGCCGAGACCTGAGGACGTAGAGTGCTTGCATCTAACCGCCTTGCAGGAACATACAGTCACCAAGACTCAAGACCAGGTGCAATCCGCCTTGAGGTAGGGCCTCGTGAGTCCCGCGCTGGCTCACGAGTGCCCATATACACCTCGCAGCCCTGCCGTGCAAGCCACTTGTCAGGGCGGGGTTGTACACGCCCCGGGGGCTCCTCCCGGAGGGGGGCCCCCATCCCACGCCCAAGTGGAAGCACCATGCTCCGCGCTGGCTGATGACACTGCCGAGGAGCGGCTATGCCCGTGCACAAGCGGAAGCACTATGCTTCGCGCTGGTGATAAACAACTGAGGGCGAACCCACGGTCGTGCCAACCTCGGGGAGCCCAGAGCTCAGCGCCCAGCCTTACCGCAACGCCTCCCCTCGGGAAAGCCGCGCATGGGAGCTGGGCACGGGGGCAGCGCTCGGGTCACGCCCAAGCGCACGCCACCTAACCAGGTCCCCCGGACCTGGGCATCGCGCGCCCCTCCCGAGGCCTCGGCGAGGGCAGGTATGGAAATTGTTTGCACGTCAAGGGGGACTCCTGAGCATCGCGACTCAGGAGCCTAACTGGTCACGTAGCCCCTCACTCCTTGGTCCGTCCTGGTCTCCGGTCGGCCCAATGGCAGTTGAGGTATGCGCGGGGCCGGGCTCTGTCGACGTAGAACATTAATCTATCCCCACGAACTCTCCCTATATGTTGTTTGCGCGTCAAGGGGGACTCCTGAGCATCGCGACTAAGGAGCCTAACTGGTCACGTAGCCCCTCACTCCTTGGTCCGTCCTAGTCTCCGGTCGGCCCAATGGCGGTTGATGTATGCGCGGGGCCGGGCTCTGCCGACGCAGAACGCAAAGCAAATAGGAAGGAAATCGCAAAATCTCGAAGCAAATATTACAAGCATATTGTCCTCACGATACCAAATGAAAAGTCTAAACGCCTCCACGAGGCCTGATACATGTCGCAGGAACGGAACGAGAAGAATGGCCGCGGGTCACCTTTAGACGCCGACATCGCCCGCGGAAGGTGCTTCCTCGTGAGCAATCTTCTCTTCACCTTCACCACCAGCAGCAAGGTCGACGACGCCGGACAGAGGGGCGGAGACGAAGCCGTGGAACCTCCTCAGCAAGGCCCCCACCTGATCCTGCACGGCCGCGGCAGCCGCCTCGTATTGATCTTCAGCTATAGGCTCCAGCAGCTCGTCAAGGCAGGCGTTGGGGTCGCAAAGGTGCAGGTGGCTAAAGACGCGAGTCAGCGCGGCTGAAGACAGGACGCGAGCTTCTGCCTCCTCCATGGGACCGAGACCATCAACGACCTCCTCAAGCGCCTTCACCACAAGAGGAAGCAGCTGGGCGAGGCCGTCCTTGTCGGTGTCCAGAGGCTTCTCCAGGCCGTGCTCGTAGAGCGTCTTCAGCGCCTTGCGAGACCTCTTCTCGAGATTGGCAAAGGCCACGCGGTCTTCTGCCAGGACCCGGGCCTTGGCGTCAAGATCGCCCTCCCTCATCCTCATCTTCCGCTCCAACTTTTCCAACTGGTTGCGCTCGGCGGCCTGCTTCTTCCCCAGCTCCGCCAACTCTGCATCACGGTTCTTGACGGCTTCCTCCCGGGCCTTCATCTCCTCCTCCTTCGCTTGGCGGCAGTGCACCTCTTCGGCATGCTTGTTGCGCAGGCTTTGCAGCTCGCCCTCCAGCACTTGGCAATGGTCACGGGCGGCCTTGGCGTCCTTTAGCGCCACCTCATGATCGGCTGAAGCGTTGGCGGCTCCTTGCTTCTCCTTCTCGGAAGCCATAGCAGCCTGGCCCAGCGCCGCACGAACTGCCAGGTCGGAGTGAAGCCAGCCGGAGGCCAGCTCCAGACGCCCGGCCACCAGGCACGGGTCCGCGCTCAGGACATCCGCCTGCAGCTGGGTCATCTCCGCAAGGGCACGCTCCAAGACGGCAGCAGGAGCAGAAGGACCAGGGAGTGGAGATGCAGTAGTGGGAGGAAGCGACATCATCACCAGGGCTTGGGAGACCGCAGGTTCCAGAACAGCTGGGACCTCGTCAGCTGCGCCAAGTACCGGCACCTCCGAAGCCAGCGGGGCCATGGGGGCTGATTCCATGCGGTGATGCCCCTCTTGGCCTCGCGAGGAAGATCGGGCTGGGGAGATGCGAGCGTTGTTGCCTCCTTTCTCCGCGGGAGGCATGGCCGCTGCGTCTTCCTTCCTCTTCTTCACCAAAGATGACGACCTGATCAACCAAGGGCAAGTATCAGGAAGCGACGAGTACAAGCAAGGACAAAGCGAAGCTTAAGGCACTTACCGATCCACTGCGACGTATTCCACTGACCGCTTGAGAGGCTTGAAGCCTGACAGCTTCGGGACCTGAGGAGCAGGCGTTCGGGCTCCGGCGGCACCAGGCGGAGCAGAGGCAGAGCCGGAGCCAGCCCCAGGAGGTGCCAGGGCGGAGGCGGCACCACGGGCTGCCAGCGACGACCTACCCTTCGTCGGGATGAGGGGTTGCTCCCTCTCCCCTTGGAAGGCGTCGGCCTCGGCGTCATCAGGAAGGGCACGGAGAATCTCGGCCTTGCTAAGGGGGGAAATCTCCCCCACCTCTTCCAGGGTCTTCTCCGAGTCCTCCTCCTCTTCCCCCTCTCCGCGGGACTTGCCGGAACACACCTCCACCGGGTTCTGCGCCATAGGAGCTTCCGGAAGCGCCGGCGGCACCAGCCCACGCGCATCAAAAGTCGGCCTGGAGGTGACGAATTCCTCCTAGTCCCTGCATTTGAACAGGGGAAGGAAGGCGCTAGGCGGGTATCCTGGTTGTCCCTGACTATGAGGCGCAGGACGGCGTCCAATTCATCGCCAGGCAGGTCCCCCGGCCTCAGGCGGGTCTTGTTCTCCTCTTTGTCAAGCTCCCAAAGGGGGCGCGCACGCCTGGAGTGGGGCAACCCGCAGCATCAAGAACTCCCTCAGGAGCATCGCCCCCGTTATCTTGGCTGCCCTCGCGTTGCCCGGCTTCAGGTCAGTCACCATCTGCCCCAACACTGATGATGCCCGCTCGTCGACAAGCTCCGCCTTGGGCCACCCCTTGCCATGCCGGGGCGCCTCCGTCGGCAACGCCAGGCGCGGATCGGCACGCTGGGCATCCATCATGACCCATTTGGATCGGATGTTTTCGGCCCTCTTCCCGGTGCTCGAGATCGAGTTGGCCTTGCCGCATGCGACGAAGTTAGCGCACCCGGAGATGTGACCCTCGCCGACACGAAGTAAGAAGAAATGGCGAAGCAACGCCACGGACGGCATCACACCTAGGTACGCCTCATAGTAGTAGGCGAAGATGGACAGGAGGAGGACAGAGTTGGGATGGAGATGCAACGCCTGCAGACCGTAGTGGTCGAGGACTTCATAAAAGAAATCAGAGAAAGGGGGGACCAACCCAACGGCGATGCTGCTCGAGAAGAAAGGGAAGAAGGTGCTCCCTTCAGACTCCGGCTCGTCGGAGGCGAGCCGAAGCTCCATCTTCCCCCACTCATTGCCCTCGCCCGCTGTCAGTAGGCGCACGGAGGCGAGGCTCTTCTCCGTGACGGTGGGCGCCTCGAGGGCCGGCTCATACCAAGCCGGTGTTGAGGAGGTCCTGACCTTGCGCGGCGCCATGGGCGGCAGATGCAGAGCAAGGCTGGAGCAGATCTGGAGGTAGTGGCGGCGAGGAGCAAGAAAGGGGGTCTGCAGCGAGGCAAGGAAGAAGCAATGAAGGCGAGAACTGCCCGCGCCAGCCTTTTGTTAGATCAAGCAGTTGCCGAGGCAGCGTGGGGAAGCGGAGACGCCCACGTCCAATCAACCGCCACGCGTCGACCGAGGCCGCAGGCTTTTGGGGCCGGCGGTGCTCCGAACTTGACCCTTGGCTTCGCCGCGAAGCCAAGCCCGAGCGCACCTTGGGCCCGGGGGCTACTGTCGGCCTTCTGGGAACGGGGGTCCCCAGACTTGCCTGCCTGCGGCCCACAGCGTGGCTAAGCAGCAGGCCGTACGGCCCATCTTCGTCAACAAGGCACCCAAGACCCTCGCGAGGGTCCAAGCCTCACGAGGAGGAGGACGCAAGACCTCCTCTGGAGTGGCCTAGCCAAGCAGGCTCACGAGGAGCGGAGATATCAAGGCGAGGCAAACCTCACGAGGCTTTCGTGACGTGAGCCATGACGAACGGTACCAGGCGGGTGCCAGGCGGGCGCCAGTGCGCGCAGCGTCTCTATTTCCTCTTTGGTGCTAAGGAGGCCAGCGCAGGCGAAGAGTACCGAGGCATCAGGCAAAGGTTGCCATATTGGTGCAACGAGACCAAGACCAAGAGGATGGCAAGGCGGAGGTCATCGTGGAGCCCAAGACGGCGTCACCCCAGAGCTTTTCGCAGGCGAAGACCGCTTTTGTCAGGATAGCTTGTACTAGCTGTCCCCCTTCAAATTTGCCCGCCGTTGTTGGCTCCCTTCCCGCTCGATATTTGGGAAGAGGACCAGGGCCTCTATAAATAGGACTAGCCACCACAGTAGAGGCATCGAACCCTCACGCCACAAGTTCACAAGCACAAGAACACCTCAACCTCAGGAGGCTGTTCTTCCCTTGTACTGTTCATCATCAGCCCAAGAGGCAATCCACCACCACCACACTGGAGTAGGGTATTACACCACAACGGTGGCCTGAACCAGTATAAACCCCGTGTCTTTCTGTGTTGCATGTTCGTCGAGTTCATCCGCGATATCTTAGCGAGCTAGAGCGTAGATCGGTAGGAGGGAGAGACTTCACGCGCACCCCTGTGTTCGAACCTTAAGGGTTTGCCGGAACCCCACATCCGACAGTATCTATCTAAAGTAAGAATTTTTTTTTCTTTCAGAAAGAAGATAAGAACAAGAGGCTCACCATGGTGGTGCCGGCAACGAGATCGGCGCGGGCGATCGACGGCGGTGAAGACGGGGACGGGACGTGACGGACCGCTAAACCTAGACAAATCTCGGGGAAAATGCAGCTCGGAGGTTGAGTTTCGAGAGGAGAAAGATTAACTAGTGTGGCTCCGACATTTCATCGAACACCTCATGTGCATAGGAGGTGAGCTAGAGCACCCAAATGCCCTCCCCTCGCCGGCCAGAAAAAACAAAGCACTGTGGAGTGCTCTGCCGTGGCGATGGGGTATATATAGGCAACTCATTTGTCCCGGTTCATGGCTGGAACCGGGACTAAAGCCCAGCCTTCTGTCCCGGTTCAAGCCAAGAACCGGGACCAATGGTTGTGGGCCAGGAGCGAGGCCCATTGGTCCCGGTTCGTGCCTCGTACCAGGACAAATGGGTCCATACGAACTGGGACCAATGCCCACGAGGCCCCGGCCGGCCCCCTGGGCTCACGAACCGGGACGAATGCCCCGATGGGTCCCGGTTCATGACTGAACCGGGACTAATGGGCTTGCCATGCCCGAACCAAAGCCCTGTTTTCTACTAGTATAATATTTTCAACTTATTTTTCTCTAGGAACATATCAAAAATAAACGGGGAGCTACATCATGAGCTATTGATCTACAACATAGTTATGCAAATACTATCAGGACTTAGTTAATGATAAATTAAAGTTCAATTAATCATATTACTTGAGAACTCCCACTTAGATAGACATCCCTCAAGTCATCTGAATGATCACGTGATCCATATCAACTAAACCATGTCCGATCATCACGTGAGATGGAGTAGTTTTCAATGGTGAACATCACTATGTTGATCATATCTATTATATGATTCACGCTCGACCTTTCGGTCTCAATGTTCTGAGGCCATATCTGCATATGCTAGGCTCGTCAAGTTTAACCCGAGTATTCTGCGTGTGCAAAAATGGCTTGCACCCGTTGTATGTGAACATAGAGCTTATCACACCCGATCATCACGTGGTGTCTCAGCACGAAGAACTGTCGCAACGGTGCATACTCAGGGAGAACACTTATACCTTGAAATTTTAGTAAGGGATCATCTTATAAAGCTACCGTCGTACTGAGCAAAATAAGATGCATAAAAGATAAACATCACATGCAATCAAAATATGTGACATGATATGGCCATCATCATCTTGTGCCTTTGATCTCCATCTCCAAAGTACCGTCATGATCTCCATTGTCACCGGCATGACACCATGATCTCCATCATCTTGATCTCTATCAACGTGTCGTCACATGGTCCTCTCGCCAACTATTGCCTTTTGCAACTATTGCTATCGCATAGGGATAAAGTAAAGCAATTACACGGCGCTTGCATATTATGCAATAAAGAGACAACCATAAGGCTCCTGCCAGTTGCCAATAACTTTACAGAACATGATCATCTCATATAATAATTTATGTTCTCATCACGTCTTGACCATATCACATCACAACATGCCCTGCAAAAACAAGTTAGACGTCCTCTACTTTGTTGTTGCAAGTTTTACGTGGCTGCTACAGGCTTAGCAAGAACCGTTCTTACCTATGCATCAAAACCACAACGATTTTTCGTCAAGTGTGTTGTTTAACCTACAACAAGGACCGGGCGTAGTCACACTCGATTCAACTAAAGTTGGAGAAACAGACACCCACTAGCCACCTGTGGGCGAAGCATGACGGTAGAACCAGTCTCGCGTAAGCGTACGCGTAATGTCGGTCTGAGCCGCTTCATCGAACAATGCCGTCAAATCAAAGTATGACATGCTGGTAAGCAGTATGACTATTATCGCCCACAACTCTTTGTGTTCTACTCGTGCATATAACATCTACGCATAGACCTGGCTCGGATGCCACTGTTGGGGAACGCAGTAATTTCAAAAAAAATCCTACGATCACGCAAGATCTATCTAGGTGATGCATAGCAACGTGCGGGAGAGTGTGTCCACGTACCCTCGTAGACCGAAAGTGGAAGCGTTATATCAACGCGGTTGATGTAGTCGTATGTCTTCACGATCCGACCGATCCTAGCACCGAACGTACGGCACCTCCGTGTTTGAAACATACGGATCCAAATCATCCCCTTACGAAGCAACTCATAAACTAGGGTTTAAGCTTCTGTCACTCTAGCAACCCATCATCTACTTATTACTTCCCAATGCCTTCCTCTAGGCCCAAACAATGGTGAAGTGTCATGTAGTCGACGTTCACATAACACCACTAGAGGAGAGACAACATACATCTCATCAAAATATCGAACGAATACCAAATTCACATGACTACTTATAGCAAGACTTCTCCCATGTCCTCAGGAACAAACGTAACTACTCACAAATCATATCTATGTTCATAATCAGAGGGGTATTAATATGCATTAAGGATCTGAACATATGATCTTCCACCAAATAAACCAACTAGCATAAACTACAAGGAGTAATCAACACTACTAGCAACCCACAGGTACCAATCTGAGGTTTTGGGACAAAGATTGGATACAAGAGATGAACTAGGGTTTTAGAGGAAATGGTGTTGGTGAAGATGTTGATGGAGATTGACCCCCTCCCGACGAGAGGGTCGTTGGTGATGACGATGGTGATGATTTCCCCCTCCCGGAGGGATGTTTCCCCGGTAGAACTGCTCCGTCGGAGCCCTAGATTGGTTCCGCCAAGGTTCCGCCTCGTGGCGGCGGTGTTTCGTCCCGAAAGCTTGCCTATGATTTTTCCAAAGGTAAAAGACTTCATATAGCAGAAGATGGGCACCGGAGGCCTGCCAGGGGGCCCACGAGGCCGGGGGCGCGCCCCCACCCTCATGGCCAGGGTGTGGGCCCCCTCTGGTTGATTCTTTCTCTAGTATTTTTTATATATTCCAAAACGTGCCTCCGTGAAGTTTCAGGACTTTTGGAGTTGTGCAGAATAGGTCTCTAATATTTGCTCCTTTTCCAGCCCAGAATTCCAGCTGTCGGCATTCTCCCTCTTCATGTAAACCTTGTAAAATAAGAGAGAAAAGGCATAAGTATTGTGACATAATGTGTAATAACAGCCCATAATGCAATAAATATCGATATAAAAGCATGATGCAAAATGGACGTATCAACTCCCCCAAGCTTAGACCGCGCTTGTCCTCAAGCGGAAGCCGATAACGAAAAATATGTCCACATGTTTAGAGATTGAGGTGTCGATAAAATAAAATACGGACATGAGGGCATCATGATCATTCTTATAACAGCAACATATATATATTGTCATATGATTTCTTATGCTAAAGTAACAATCTATTCACAATGTAAAGTATGCATCAGAAACTTCATTGAGAACCAACAAACTATAATCTCAGCCATTGAAGCAATTGCAAGTTATCATAACATTGGAAAGAGTCAATATAAGAGCTTTTCAGCAAGTCCACATACTCAACTATCATTTAGTCTTTCATAATTGCTAACACTCACGCAATACTTATGGGTATGGAGTTTTAATCGGACACAGAGAAAGATAGGGGCTTATAGTGTTGCCTCCCAACCTTTTACCTCAAGGGTAATGTCAACAATAATAGTTCATGTCAACAAGGATCTTTCCAACACAATGTCCTTGCCAAAGGATAAAATGTAGAAAGGAAAGGTGAAGATCACCATGACTCTTTGTATAAGGTATAAGACAAGAATAAAAGATAGGCCCTTCGCAGAGGGAAGCGGAGGTTGTCATGTGTTTTTGTGGTTGGATGCACAAGATCTTAATGCGAAAGAACGTCACTTTATATTGCCACTTGTGATATGGACCTGTATTATGCAGTCCGTCGCTTTTATTGCTTCCATATCACAAGATCGTATAAAGCTTATTTTCTCCACACTAATAAATCATACATATTTAGAGAGAAATTTTTATTGCATACAACAATGACAACTTACTTGAAGGATCTTACTCAATCCATAGGTAGGTATGGTGGACTCTCATGGCAAAACCGGGTTTAAGGATATTTGGAAGCACAAGTAGTATCTCTACTTGGTGCAAAGAATTTGGCTAGCATGAGGGAGTTAGGCAAGCTCAACATGTTGGATGAGCCATGACAATATACTTTATTTCGGATATAAGAAAACATAACCCATTACGTTGTCTTCCTTGTCCAACATCAACCTTTTAGCAAGTCATATTTTAATGAGTGCTCACAATCATAAAAGATGTCCAAGATAGTATATTTATATGTGAAAACCTATCTTTCTTTATTACTTCCTATTAATTGCAACGATGACCAAAACTATGTTTGTCAACTCTCAACAACTTTTATTCATCATACTCTTTATATGTGAAATCATTACTCTCCATAAGATCAATATGATCTCTTTACTTCTTTTTATTCCTTTACTCCCTCAAGATCATAGCAAGATAATCAAGCCCTCGACTCAACACCAATCTTTATTATATATAGCTCACGGACTCGATTACATAGAAGGCTCATAAAGCAAAACTCAAAACTAAATCATACTAAAATTTTATTCTACTAGATCAAGATATTACCAAAGGATCGAAGTAAGAAAAAGGTAAAGATAGGAGTGTGATGGTGATACGATACCGGGGCACCTCCCCCAAGCTTGGCAGTTGCCAAGGGGAGTGCCCATACCCGATACTCAGTTTTCCTTCATCGCAGGTGGTGATGATGGAGTTGTTGATGATGTAGGCTTGTCGTCCCTCTTCCAAGGCATAGGCTCACCATCATAGAAAGATGATCGAGTCTCCGGGATCCTCAAATCTGCAGCTAAACTCATCCTCTTGAATCAATATGCATACTCACAGTTTTATTTTGCAGGTCATAGATCTGGGCTTGGAGGTGCTCGATTTTCTCGTGAAGCTTGAAGATGGCCTCCCCAATGTTCTTGGCATCCAGCTTGTGGTTGTTGGTGAACTCCGCGATCATCATGTGGTTGGTGTCGACTCCGCGTTCCACCATCCCTTTGGCACTTGAAAACTTGCTGCTCCATTGCTTCGAGTCTTGTCTCCACGCTTCCGGTCCTCCTGGGTCCCTCAACATCGCAGATGTGCAGCACCCCTCATGCATATCAATGGTTTGAGGACGTTGCAGCACTTCCGCGAGGTAGGGGTTGATGACCTTCTCGAAGAACTTGTCCTTGGGGGCACTTGGAGACGTCATGGTGATCTAGATCTGTCAGAAAAATAGCTCGAAACAAAAACATAGGATATTTGCGTGGTACGGTGGTCAAAACCTTCGGGAGATTATATAATGAATTTTTACCGACCAAAAGAAGTATCCTGCAAGAAAACGGAGTCCAGAGGGCACACGAAGTGCCCACGAGGCAGGGGGTGCGCCCAGGGGGGGTAGGGCACGCCCTCTACCCTCGTGGACACCTCGTGTCCTTCCCGGACTACTTCTTATTTTCCTATTTTTTAAATATTCCAAAACGGAGAAAAATTGCTATTAGAACTGTTTGGAGTCGGTTTACTTACCGTACCACATACCTATTCCTTTTCGAAGTCTGAAATGTTCTAGAAAGTGTCCCTTATATATTCCTCTGGGGTTACGGTTTCAATAACATTGGTTTCAACATTTATAGGATTACCTGAGATATAATGTTTGATTCTTTGACTGTTCACCACCTTTGGATTTGTGCCTTTGAAGTTGTTGATTTTTATGGCACCGGAACGATAGACCTCCTCGATAACGTAAGGACCTTCCCATTTAGAGAGAAGTTTTCCTGCAAAAAATCTTAAACGAGAGTTGAATAGCAACACATAATCACCTACATTAAACTCACGCTTTTGTATTCTTTTGTCATGCCATCTTTTAACCTTTTCTTTAAATAGTTTGGCATTCTCATAGGCCTGGGTTCTCCATTCATCAAGTGATCTTATGTCAAATAACCTCTTCTCATCGGCAAGTTTGAAATCATAATTGAGCTCTTTAATGGCCCAATATGCCTTATGTTCTAGTTCGAGAGGCAAGTGACATGCTTTTCCATAAACCATTTTATACGGAGACATACCCATAGGATTTTTACATGCAGTTCTATAGGCCCACAATGCATCATCAAGTTTTTTGGACCAATTCTTCTAGATCTATTAACAGTCTTTTGCGAAATTAATTTAAGCTCTCTATTACTAGGTTCTACTTGACCACTAGACTGCGGGTGGTATGGAGATGCAATTCTATGATTAACATCATACTTAGCAAGCATTTTACGAAAGGCACCATGAATAAAATGTGAACCACCATCAGTCATTAAATATCTAGGGACTCCAAACCTCGGAAAAACAACTTCTTTAAGCATCTTAATAGAGGTGTTATGATCAGCACTACTAGTTGGAATAGCTTATACCCACTTAGTAACGTAATCAACAGCAACTAAAATATGTGTATACTCGTTAGAGGAAGGAAACGGTCCCATATAATCAAAGCCCCAAACATCAAATGGTTCAATAACAAGTGAATAATTCATAGGCATTTCTTGGCGTCTACCAATATTACCAATTCTTTGACATTCATCACAAGACAAGACAAACTTATGGGCATCTTTGAAGAGAGTGGGCCAATAAAAACCGGATTGCAATACCTTATGCGCAGTTCTATCTCCAGCGTGGTGTCCTCCATAAGCTTCGGAGTGACACTTGCGTAGGATCTGTTCCTGTTCATGCTCAGGTACACAATGTCTAATAACACCATCTACTCCTTTATAAAGGTGTGGGTCATCCCAGAAATAATGTCTTAAATCATAGAAAAACTTTTTCTTTTGTTGGTATGTGAAACTAGGTGGTATAAATTTAGCAACAATGTAATTAGCATAATCAGCATACCATGGAGCAGTACGAGAAGCATTTATGACATCTAATTGTTCATCAGGAAAGCTATCATCAATAGGTAGTGGGTCATCAAGAACATTCTCTAACCTAGACAAGTTGTCTGCAACGGGGTTCTCAGCTCCCTTTCTATCAACAATATGCAAATCAAATTCTTGTAGCAAGAGAACCCATCTAATAAGTGTAGGTTTAGCATTCTTATTTTCCATAAGGTATTTAATAGCAGCATGATCAGTGTGAACAGTTACTTTGGAATCAACAATATATGGTATGAACTTATCACAAGCAAATACAACTGCTAAAAATTCTTTTTCAGTAGTAGCATAATTTCTCTGGGCACTGTCTAGAGTTTTACTAGCATATTGGATAACATTTAATTTCTTATCAACTCTTTGTCCTAGAACAGCACCTACAGCATAATCACTAGCATCACACATAATTTCAAAGGGTAAATTCCAATCAGGATGCTGAACAATAGGTGCAGAAATCAGAGCTTTCTTAAGTATTTCAAATGCTTCTACAAAATCATCATCAAGGACAAAAGGAACATCTTTTTGTAAGAGATTAGTCAGAGGCCTAGAGATTTTTAAGAAGTCCTTAATGAACCTCCTATAAAAACCGGCATGACCAAGGAAACTTCTTATACCTTTAATGTCCTTGGGACATGGCATCTTTTCAATAGCATCAACTTTAGCTTTATCAACTTCAATACCTCTTTCAGAAATTTTATGCCCCAAGACAATACCTTCATTAACCATAAAGTGGCACTTCTCCCAATTCAAGGCAAGATTAGTTTCTTCACATCTCCACTGACTATCAGCAACGGGATAAATTATACCTGCCTCCAGAAGCTTTAGTATTTCTTTTCTTACCACTTCTTTCATCTTAGGATTTAACCGTCGTTGGTGATCAACAACCGGTTTAGCGTCTTTCTCCAATTTTATTTTGTGTTGACATAGAGTGGGACTAATGCCCTTAAGATCATCAAGAGTATATCCGTGCTTCTTCAGAGTTTTCAATAATTTATTTTCTTCATGCTCTGAAAGGTTAGCACTAATAATAACAGGATATATCTTCTTTTCGTCAAGATAAGCATATTTAAGAGTATCAGGTAATGGTTTAAGCTCAAATACGGGATCCCCCTTGGGTGGAGGAGGATCCCCTAGGATTTCAATAGGCAAGTTGTGTTTCAAAATAGGTCCCTGTTTAAAGAATACTTCATCTATTTCCCTTCTTTCATTCATAAACATATCATTTTCATGGTCGAGCAAATATTGTTCTAAAGGATCATTAGGAGGCACGGCAATAGAAGCAAGACCAATAATTTCATCTTTACTAGGCAATTCTTTGGGTTGTCTACGAAATTTAGCAAAATTAAACTCATGAGACATATCCCCCAAACCAATAGTAACAACATCCTTTTTGCAATCTATCCTAGCATTAACAGTATTCAAGAAGGGTCTACCAAATATGATGGGACAAAAGTTATCTTGTGGAGAGCCAAGAACAAGAAAATCAGTAGGATATTTAACTTTCCCACACAAGACTTCAACATCTTTAACAATCCCAACTGGTGAAATAGTGTCTCTATTGGCAAGCTTAATTGTAACAACAATTTCCTCTATCTCAGCAGGTGCAATATCATGCATAATTTCTTTGTATAAGGAATGAGGTATCGCACTTGCACTAGCACCCATATCACATAAGCCATGATAACAATGATCTCCTATTTTAACAAAAATAACAGGCATGCCTACAACAGGTCTATGTTTATTCTTAGTATCTGGTCTAGCAATTCTAGCAGCTTCATCACAGAAGTAAATGACATGCCCATCAATATTATCAGCCAAGAGATCTTTAACCATAGCAATACTAGGTTCAACTTTAATTTGCTCAGGGGGTGTAGGTGTTATAGTATTACTCTTACGAACCACAGTTGAAGCTTTAGTATGATCCTTTATTCTAACAGGGAAAGGTGGTTTCTCAATATAAGCGGTAGGAACAATAGGATCAACATTATAAGTGATAGTCTTTTCTTCAACTTTAATAGGTGCAACTAATTTTACTTCAATGGGAGGATTATATTTAAACCACTTCTCCTTAGGGAGATCAACATGAGTAGCAAAGGATTCAGAGAAAGAAGCTACTATCTCAGAGTCAAGTCCATACTTAGTGCTAAATTCACGGAAAACATCGGTGCCCATAAAAGATTTAACACAATCAAATTTAGGTGTTATACCTGACTCCTTACCTTCGTCGAGATCCCAATCTTCAGAGTTGCATTTAATTCTTTCCAATAAATCCCATTTGAATTCAATAGTCTTCATCATAAAAGAACCAGTACAAGAAGTATCGAGCATGGAGCAATTATTGAGAGAAAGCCGAGCATAAAAATTCTGAATAATAATTTCTCTTGAGAGCTCATGATTGGGGCATGAATATAACATTGACTTAAGCCTCCACCAAGCTTGAGCGATGCTTTCTCCTTCGCGAGGCCAAAAATTATATATATAATTGCGATCATGATGAACAAGATGCATAGGATAAAACTTCTGATGAAATTCCAATTTCAATCGGTTGTAGTTCCATGATCCCATATCATCACATAGCCTAAACCATGTCAATGCCTTTCCCTTGAAAGATAAAGGGAAGACCTTCTTCTTGATAACATCCTCGGGCATACCTGCAAGCTTAAATAATCCACAAACTTCATCCACATAGATTAGGTGCAAATCGGGATGTAATGTTCCATCTCCTGTAAAAGGATTAGCTAGCAGTTTCTCTATCATACCCGAAGGAATTTCAAAGTAAACATTTTCAGTAGGTTCAGTAGGTTGAGGAGCAACTCCTTGCTCTACTGGTCGGGGTGAAGATACCCCGAACAAGCCCCTCAAAGGACTATGTTCCATAGTAACAAGTGACAGCAAATTTCAGCACACTATATAAATTTTTCGTTACCAAATTCCACCTACCAAAGGCACTTCACTCCCCGGCAACGGTGCCAAAAAAGAGTCTTGATGACCCACAAGTATAGGGGATCTATCGTAGTCCTTTCGATAAGTAAGAGTGTCGAACCCAACGAGGAGCAGAAGGAAATGACAAGCGGTTTTCAGTAAGGTATTCTCTGCAAGCACTGAAATTATCGGTAACAGATAGTTTTGTGATAAGGTAATTTGTAACGAGTAACAAGTAATGAAATTAAATAAGGTGCAGAAAGATGGCCCAATCCTTTTCTTAGCAAAGGACAAGCCTGGACAAACTCTTATATGAAGGAAAATGCTCCCGAGGACACATGGGAATTATCGTCAAGCTAGTTTTCATCACGCTCATATGATTCGCGTTCGTTACTTTGATAATTTGATATGTGGGTGGACCGGTGCTTGGGTGCTGCCCTTCCTTGTACAAGCATCCCACTTATGATTAACCCCTATTGCAACCATCCGCAAGTACAAAAGAAGTATTAAGGTAAACCTAACCATAGCATGAAACATACGGATCCAAATCAGCCCCTTACGAAGCAACTCATAAACTAGGGTTTAAGCTTCTGTCACTCTAGCAACCCATCATCTACTTATTACTTCCCAATCTTCCTCTAGGCCCAAACAATGGTGAAGTGTCATGTAGTGGACGTTCACATAACACCACTAGAGGAGAGACAACATACATCTCATCAAAATATCGAACGAATACCAAATTCACATGACTACTTATAGCAAGACTTCTCCCATGTCCTCAGGAACAAACGTAACTACTCACAAATCATATTCATGTTCATAATCAGAGGGGTATTTGTGACAGCCTGCTTTTTGCCCTTTCTTATTTGCTTGAAATTTCATTTGAAAGTTTTTGAAACTTGGAGTTTCTGAATCTTTTCATTTGGACATAAACACTTGGGCGTCCTTGGCTTTCACCCAAGTGTTCACTTCTCTCCCAAACCATCACTTCACTTCTGATCCACCACAAAATAACCTTTGGAATATTTTTCTTAAATGAAAAATATTCATTTTCTCTCAA
Organism: Triticum aestivum; assembly: GCF_018294505.1. Classification (NCBI taxonomy): domain Eukaryota; kingdom Viridiplantae; phylum Streptophyta; class Magnoliopsida; order Poales; family Poaceae; genus Triticum; species Triticum aestivum. Next base: position 182,104,227 of record NC_057814.1, read on the forward strand.
AAACCCTAAGCCAGATCTGTTTGCTTGAAAGCAACCCTAATTTTTATGGATCAGAAAATTCTAAGATAATTCACAAATATTCTAGGGACCCTAGAGCACCTCGCTGAGCAAAAATATTTCATCACTTTTTGGAATATTTTTGCTACAGAAAATCTTTTCTGTTCTGGACAGAAATGGTGGTTTCTACAGCAACTACCATTTTACTTGCTCCATTTGACCTGAACTTTCTTGTGCATCTTTACCTTAGTAACTTATAACTAGCCTCCAAAGCACAGCCCCAAACTCCCAGCCATTTGGCCACAGTAACAACACAAAGTTACTGACCAGAAACTTACCTGGCTTGTAAAATCTTCTCTACTGCACCTAGATCCAAACCAAACTGTGGTAAACTTCAAAACTACCACGAACAACATGCCAGACATGATTTTTGGACGAAGGCTGGCCTGAGGAGAGAGTTCGCGCGGTGACCACGCGTGTCCACGATGCCAGGCATGCGTGTCGACGCGCTCTGGGTGACGCCGAGCGCTCTGTTCGAGCGTGCTCGCTTCCCCCGCCTGCCCAACCATGCCAAACCCCGCCACCATCATCGTCTCGACGTCCTTAACTCCTCCCTGGCACTCGCCGACGCCGGAGCTCGCCGCAGCGAGCACGGGCAAGGTCCGGCCAGCCCAACAGTGCGGAGCGCACTGTGCTCGTCGCCATCCCCTTGATCCTGTGCTCGTCTCCGCTCGCCCAGAGTGGCCGTGTGACTTCCGTCGCCTTCTTCCCCTCTCACTGACGCCGCTCGTCGCCGGGCGCCGTGGACAGGTGTCCACCGGCGGAGCCCGAAGCACCCTCGCCGCTCGCCTATAAATAGAGCCACCCCCAGCCTCCTCGAGCACCATCCAGCACTCACACACACCCCACGATCGAGTAGGAAGCCGTAGCCCGGCCGGGCAGGCCTCGGGCCGCCGTCCCCGAGCTCGAGCTCGCCGGCGATCCCCTCTGGTAGCCGCGGTAGCTCCAGCCCCTCCCAGGCCTGGGCGACCCCTCCAAGGCCTCCGCCTCTCTCCGGTGAGGCCATCTCGCCCACTTGGAGCCTCTGGAGTGACCTCTGCTCGCCGTCTTCCTCAACTCCGGCGACCTCCATGTTCTGCCTCCGCTTGCGAGCTAGTTTCCGACGCCGTCCGACCACCCCTAGCCACGCTACGGGTACGGGCAGGTGCGCCATCGTCCCCTCTCTCAATCCCTCCCTCTCGTTTGGGCCAAGGAGCCCTCGTCGCCGGCGAGAGCTCCGGCGAAGCCGCGGCCCTCTCTGTTTCTCTCTCCCTCTTCCCCCACCTGACTAGCGGGGCCCGCTAGTCAGCCACTCAGTACACGCGCGAAGCGGTACGAGTGGTGGCGCCCCTGGGCTTTACGCCTTCGACGTCACCCCCCAGCTGTTTCTTTTTATTCAAATTCATTTATATTCCAGAGAGCTTCAAACAATTTTAACTTTTTAACCATAAGTCCAAATGAGATGATTCTTTTTGCATTGTGTTCTTTGAAAGGAAATCTAACAGCTCACCAAAGATGAGATTTTTCTGAGCTGTTTAGAATTTCTGGTGAATTTCAGAAGTGTTCTTGATATTTTCTTTTTGTGTTTAAAATTATTTTCAGAAGGTGAGGCTTGTCTTGAGGATCACCAGGAGGCTTGTGAACCTCATCTGCACTAAGGCAAGCCACAACAACATTTTTATGATGCCATTTCAATATTTGTGATTTTCTCACTTAAATGAAATGATTAACCCATGCATTTAAATAATTATTGAATTATTTGTATTCTGTTAAGTATTGGTCAGTTGTTATGCTTGATTTACAGAATAGTTGAAACTAGTTTAAGTGGGTAAAGCAAGTTAAAATTTATTTGAGGTGATGTTAGAAATAATTTTGTTATGCATGTTAGTAATTATTTAAAGCTTTGTGTTTGCATTCTTAAATTGATAAAAATTTGTTAGAAAATATTCTGTTAAATACTTGTTTAATCATATTACTTGTCTTACAGAATGTTTGAACCCAACTTAGTGATAAAGAAATTAAGAGTTGTTGATAATGATATCTTTTGGTCAAGCATATGAAAGATTTATCGGAGTTACTTTCTTGCGTAGGAAATTAATAAAACTTGTTGCAAAATATTTTGGTTAAGTTGTGAGTCATTTTGAGCAAGTAGAGTAATATGAGTTGTTGACGTTTATGCTTGGTGTGCATATGGATGACGTCGGTCATTTTTATCAATATGTGATGCATGTGTTGTTTTGCATTTCATGGCATGCTATGACACCGGTCATTTTTAGTTTAAAGTTAATCCTGAATATAACTCAACTTGAATATACCGTTGACTGGGTCATGGTGCCGCTGAATCGAGTTTCTTTCCAGTGCAACCACATTTGCCTTGTGGGAAGGCCTTGATTCGGTCCATTGACACGGCCTCTGGTCGGTGCCTCCATCTAGGGAAGATTATGTCGTGTTTGCCCTGGCCCGGTAAGCACACATAATCTTGTGTGCTCGTTGATGAGATTATGGTACCGAGTCCCCGAGTGGGAGTGTTTTGACCACGACGGTGGTCGGGGTGTCTTTGGTAGACACGGGGCCACCCAGGACCAGCCCGTTGGGGATTTGGGTCGGAGTGGCCGGGAGAGTGCTGTGGCAATGGAGGGGTTTTGTCGGAATGCCGTTGGTCCACCCGAATGGGAATGCGAGGCCATGGGTTCCGTGGTGTGGGTACAGTGTGCTACCTCTGCAGAGTGTATAATCTATCGATAGCCGAGTCCACGGTCACGGACACCTCGTACTAGGTCCCACCATGAGTCAACGTTTAATAAAAATTGCACACTAAGCTATGAACTTTGCATTGTCAATGGATGGCAGAAAGGCCATCGAGGTATTTGGGACCAAATGATGGTCGTGGTTGTGATCGCCGTAAGGATCACGAGTTGTTCTTGAGAAAGACCACTATGGTGGTGTGTTTGTGGTCCAGAGATGATCACAGTTGGTAAGCTGTCTTGAGGGACGTTCGGGCTTGATCACAGCATGTTGACATATAATGTTGCATTATTAATAATTGGTTAAATATCATGATATTGTTTGTCATTATGATTATGCTTGTTGTGAGCTTGCAAGTACATTCAATGTACTGACCTGGCGTGTCATGCCAGATTTCAGGAAAGTCTCGTTGGAAAGGAGCGATGTTCGAGTCTAGATCGTGTCCACATCAGTGTCCTTGTGATATGGAGCTTCCGCTACGACGTTATTCCGCTGCCACGTAGTTGTTTGAGTCGAGGCCCTTTTATGTTCACTAAATAATGTACATATTGTTCCGCCGCACCGAGTGTGCCGCTTGGCCTCGACCACTTTTGTAGTATGAACTCTGTTCCGCTAGCATCAATAAAGCGGTTGTTTTCTGTACCAATATGTTGTGTGTTGCCAGAAGACATGATCTCTGGGCTGGCAATGCAGGGTAAACCGGTCGCTCTGAGCCGGGGTGCCACAACGGTTGGTACCAGAGCCGCGCTGACTGTAGGACACGCTAGACTACGACGTGTTAACTGGACGCTAGACACGAGTAAATGTGAGTGTCGGTAGCAGTTATAGCTGGTTGTTGCATTGTAGTCATTTGATTATTATTTTTATGCTAACCTGTTAATGGTTGTGAGTGTAGATGGTTCCGGTGCCGTATCCGTGCCAGTTGCATTTGATGCCGTACACGTCACCGCACCTTCTCCGCAACGTGTGGCGTCGGCTGTACCCTCACGGAGACGAACCAGTCTACCGTGTGTACCGGGAGCGTCTAGCAGACTCAGTGTATGAGTATCACGCAGTGGTTACTCTGCGCACCAGTTCCGATTCCGGCTCTTACACTCGCACTTCTCGGAGCGGTTACGCCTCCACCGCTTCTCAAGCTGTCCAGTTTGCCGCATTTGAGGTCCTTGTCGAGCTTCGTTATACCGAGGTTCAAATGCAGCATCACCCAGGATTCTATTACTACCCATCTCTGCACGACAACGATCGTGTCCGTTTTCCTCTCGTTAACCCGGAGTCTGATAGTGTTGCTAGCCATCTTGCTCGCTATATCACTGCTAGCTATCTGATGATCCACGAGCTCGCTCGAGAGCTGACTCATGCCCGTACTGCTTTAGCCGCTACGTTGGTCACTACTAGATCCACCACTACTCCATCCTCACTGGGATTTACCCCTTATGTCCCAATTAGCTCTAGCTCCCCTATTTCGCCGGTTACTCCCCCGAGTAGCACAGGCGTTCCGGACGTGAACCCTCTCAGTACTCCTGCCGAGTGGGTCTCACTTCTTGCTACTCCTGCAGCCCTGATGCTTCATCCTACCCCTGCCCCTGAGGGAGAGCCCTCGAGGCAGCGTCGTCGTGTTACCTTTAACCCGGAGGTTTCCGTTAACCACGTGAGTTCGGGATCTAAGACCGCTTCAGGGGAGGACACCGCAGCACCAGCAGAGCAGTAGTGTCTTTGAGTATTCGCAGTTGTCTAGATGGTGTACGGATGTAGTTGTACGAGTCATGATGCTTCATGTATGAGAGTAGTGGAACCAGTCAGGTTGTTAAATTTTCATGTATGAGTCTATGTATAATTATGACGGGACTTTAATCGCCGTATTCTCTTCGCTCTTTTGTCTTTTTCGAGAATTATTGCTGGCTTTCCCCAATTTTATTCTTGGATGTCTCTCATCTCGATTTCGTTGGCTTGGGAAAAATACTCAATAGGATGACGCGGGGAGGCGGCAGTAGCAACGTTCGTGAGGGAACTCCTGTTCGTCGTTCCGCACGACGGGCAGGATATTCTCTCGAGCCGTACGTTCAGCCACCACCTCCTCCGCCTGATCCTCCCTCCACCGAGCAAGTTTTGCGTATGTTTGAAGAAAAAAGGAACAATGATCTGATTGAAATATTGAGAAGTGTGCAAGCTATAGTTGGAGAAAATGGAAATCAGAATGGTCATCACTCAAAGCTGTCAGATTTTCAGAGGACCAATCCACCCAATTTCAGTCAGGTTGTTGACCCATTGGATGCAGACGATTGATTGCGCACCATGGAGAAAAAGCTTGAGATCGCCCGTACTGAAGGAAATGATAAAGTCCCATTTGCAACCCATTACCTTGAAGGCGCAGCTGCCATATGGTGGGAAAATACAAAAGCCATGTGGCCGATTGATGAGGAAGTCACCTGGGAAAAATTCAAGGATAAGTTCCGCAAATATCACATCCCTACTGGAGTTATGAAGGCCAAGCAGCGTGAATTTCTCGCGCTTGTCCAAGGAAATCAATCTGTGGCTGAGTATCTGCAAAAATTCAATCATCTGGCCCGTTACTCTCTGTATGACGTAGCCACCGAAGAAAGGAAGATGGACAGATTTCTTGGAGGTTTAAATCCGCAACTTCGGTGTGCTCTCAGTATGTTTGATTTCACGGATTTCCAAACTCTGGTAGACAAGGCATTCATTGCTGAACGGGAACACAAGCTTATATCAGATAATAGGCCTGTTAACGACAACAAGCGCAAGTTTGAGCCAAAGAAGGATGGGCAACCTATGCAAAAGGCTCGTACCTGGCAGCAGACTCAGGTGGAATACCGGCCAAATTGGCAGCAGAATGTTAACAAGACCACCACTCAAGTCAAGAATGTTGGGGCCAATCCAATGCATGAGGAGCGGCAACGCAATAATTCTTGTTTCACTTGAGGGCAGCCCGGACATTATGCCAAACAGTGCCCCAATAACCACAAGGTGAATGCGCTGAGCAGGCCACAAGTCAACTTTATGAAGTCAGGGCTAACCCAGCAAAACTTCACTGGGCACGTGAATCATATCTCCGCCGATGAATCCCAAGAGAAGCCAGAAGTCATCATTGGTATGTTTTCTGTTAATGACATACCTGCAGTAATTTTATTTGACTCTGGGGCTTCCCATTCTTTTATTTCTCGGAGTTTTGCCGCCCAAAACAATTTTCCTTGCACAATTTTGGGCAAAAATATGCTGGTACAAACCCCGGGATCTATAATCAAGAGCAATCTAGTCTGCCGTGATCTAGAGATCAATATCAACGGGGTCCACTTTCCAACATCATTGAGTCTGAACAGCTGGATATTATATTGGGAATGAATTGGCCGACCAAATATCAAGTCTGGACAGTTGGATATTATATTGGGAATGAATTGGCTGACCAAATATCAAGTTTGTATAAACTGCGCAACCCGAGAAGTCAATTTAACCAGTCTGAATGGGCAGCTCACCAAATTCTATGCTCGCAAGCATATACCCAAGCCAGAACTAGTGTGCACTGCTGTGGTCGAATTGGAATTTATTCATGTGGTCAGTGAGTACCCTGATGTGTTTCCAGAAGAACTGCCAGGCATGCCACCAGATCGGGAACTGGAATTTGCCATAGATCTTGTGCCCGGAACCGCACCATTATACAAGAAGTATTATCGAATGACCTCATCAGAATTAGTGGAACTAAAGAAACAGCTTGACGAATTACTCCAGAAAGGTTATATTCATCCCAGCTCTTCACCGTGGGGGTCACCTGCAATCTTCGTGGGTAAAAAGGATGGCAGTCTCCGTATGTGCATAGATTATCGCCAGCTGAATGAGGTCACCATCAAAAATAAATACCCACTGCCAAGGATTGATGATCTGTTCGATCAGCTCAGTGGGGCTAAAGTATTCTCAAAAATCGATTTACGGACCGGGTATCATCAGCTCAAGATTAAAAGGGAAGATATTCCTAAGACCGCATTCACTACATGATACGGTCTTTACGAATATACTGTGATGTCCTTTGGTCTCACCAATGCCCCTGCCTTCTTCATGCATATGATGAACAAGGTGTTCATGGACTTCCTTGGCAAATTTGTGGTAGTCTTTATCGACGACATCCTCATTTACTCCAAGAGTGAAGAAGAGCATAAGGATCACCTCTGGGCAGTGCTACAACGGCTCCGCAACCATCAGCTATACGCCAAGTTCAGTAAGTGCGAATTTTGGCTCAAGCAAGTTGGGTTTCTCGGGCATGTACTATCCGCCGAAGGCATAGCCGTGGACCCGAGCAAAGTAAAGGATGTGCTCGATTGGGTACCGCCCACGACTGTAACACAGATCCGGAGTTTCCTTGGATTAGCTGGATACTATCGTCGTTTCATTGAAGGGTTTTCCAAAATTGCTAAACCTATGACGGAACTGCTCAAAAAGGATACAAAGTTTGAGTGGACCAAGGACTGTGAGAAGAGTTTTTATGAGCTAAAGACGCGTCTGACAACCGCACCCGTATTGACTCTTCCAGACATTTATCGCAGCTTCGACGTGTACTGCGATGCCTCCAAACAAGGTATTGGTTGTGTGTTGATGCAAGACGGCAAGGTAGTAGCCTATGCATCACGACAACTACGACCACATGAGGGAAATTATCCTACTCATGATTTGGAATTGGCTGCAGTGGTTCATGCATTAAAAATTTGGAGACACTATCTCATTGGAAAAAGGTGCCAAATTTTTACCGACCACAAAAGCCTCAAGTACATCTTCACTCAGCCAGATTTAAATCTCCGTCAGCAAAGATGGTTAGAGTTGGTCAAGGATTATGACCTTGGAATAAATTACCATCCAGGCAAGGCCAACGTCGTTGCCGATGCGCTCAGTCGAAAGCCCGTCAGCTTAAATGTCATGTTAAAATCATTGCCTACCGAACATCAGGAGGAGATCGCTCAGCTCAACTTGGTCATCGTGGATGCTGGCCTCACTAATATTTTGGAAGTTACCCCCACACTTGAGATGGAAATCCGCAAGGCCCAGCCAGATGACGCCAAGCTACAAAAACATGCAAGGCAGCCCCCACATTTCTTCAAGGACAACTTCGGTACCCTCCGATTCCGTGGACGAATTTGTGTACCAAATCAACCGGACTTGAAGAGGAAAATCTTGTCAGAAGCACACGAATCCTCGTATTCCATTCATCCGGGAAGTACGAAAATGTATGAAGACCTTAAACAAATATTCTGGTCGAATGGGATGAAGAAAGACATTGCCTATTTTGTAGCCTGTTGCGACATATGCAACAAAGTGAAAGCAGAGCATCAGAAGCCAGCCGGACTTCTCCAACCACTGCCAGTTTCACAATGGAAATGGGATGATGTTTGCATGGACTTCATCACCGGATTGCCTAGGACTCAGCGAGGCAAAGACGCAATCTGGGTTATAGTGGACACCCTAACCAAGGTTGCTCATTTCATCCCGATCAGCACCAGATACAGAGCAAATGAACTGGCGCAACTGTATGTATCCAGAATCGTCAGTCTAGATGGGGTACCCCGGACTATCACTTCTGACCGAGGTTCTTTGTTTACCTCCGCTTTCTGGTCCCGCCTCCATCAAGCCTTGGGGACAGCACTAAAATATAGTACTGCTTATCACCCCCAGACGGACGGTCAGACAGAGCGAGTAAATCAAATACTCGAAGATATGTTGCGAGCCTGTGTGCTAGCCAATGGGGCGAACTGGGAAGATTGCTTGCCATACGCCGAGTGTGACGCCCCCGATTCAATCGTACACTAATCATGCACGCAAATGTGTACGATCAAGATCAGGGACTCACGGGAAGATATCACAACACAACTCTACAACATAAATAAGTCATACAAGCATCATAATACAAGCCAGGGGCCTCGAGGGCTCGAATACAAGAGAGCTCGATCATAGACGAGTCAGCGGAAGCAACAATATCTGAGTACAGACATAAGTTAAACAAGTTTGCCTTAAGAAGGCTAGCACAAAAGTAGCAACGATCGAAAAGGCAAGGCCTCCTGCCTGGGACCTCCTAACTACTCCTCGAAGCCGAACTCCATGTAGAATCATCCTCGGGATCTCTAGCTCCTGGACTCCAGCATCTGTTGCGACAACCAGGTATAGAAAGGGGAAAAGAGGGAGAAAAGAAACTGTGAGTACTCATCCAAAGTACTCGCAAGCAAGGAGCTACACTACATATGCATGGGTATATGTGTAAAGGGCCATATCAGTGGACTGAACTGCAGAATGCCAGAATAAGAGGGGGATAGCTAATCCTGTCGAAGACTACGCTTCTGGCCACCTCCATCTTGCAGCATGTAGAAGAGAGTAGATGGTAAGTTCACCAAGTAGCATCGTATAGCATAATCCTACCCGGCCATCCCCTCCTCGTCGCCCTGTTAGAGAGCGATCACCGGGTTATATCTGGCACTTGGAAGGGTGTGTTTTATTAAGTATCCAGTTCTAGTTGTCATAAGGTCAAGGTACAACTCCAGGTCGTCCTTTTACCGAGGGACACGGCTATTCGAATAGATAAACTTCCCTGCAGGGGTGCACCACATAACCCAACACGCTCGATCCCATTTGGCCGGACACACTTTTCTGGGTCATGCCCGGCCGTGGAAGATCAACACGTCGCAGCCCCACCTAGGCTCAACAGAGAGGTCAGCATGCCGGTCTAAATCCTATGCGTGTAGGGGTCTGGGCCCATTGCACACCTGCACGTTGTGTACGTGGCCGGAAGCAGACCTAGCCTAGCAGGCGTACCAGTCCAATCCGGCGCGCGCCGCTCCGTCGCTGACGTCAAGAAGAGCTTCGGCTGATACCACGACGTCGAGTGCCCATAACTGTTCCCGCGTAGTTGGTTAGTGCGTATAGACCAAATGGCCAGACTCATATCAAATACCAAGAACTCGTTAAGCATGTTATTTTGAAGTAACCGCGGACGCCGACCAGGGCCAGGCCCACCTCTCTCCTAGGTCGTCTCAACCTGCCCTGTCGCTCCGCCACAAAGTAACAGTCGGGGGGCGTCAGGAACCCAGGCCCACCTCTACCAGGATGGAGCCACCTGTCCTTTCAGCCCCCTCATCAGAATCACTTGCGGGTACTCAACGAGCTGACCCGACTTTAGTCACCACATGTGTCATGTATATAAAGTATATAGTATATACCTGTGATCACCTCCCGAAGTGATCACGGCCCAGTAGTATAGCATGGCAGACGGACAAGAGTGTAGGGCCACTGATGGAACACTAGCATCCTATAAAACTAAGCAGTAGGATAGCAGGTAAGGGTAACAACTGTAGCAACAATGGCAGGCTATGCATCAGGATAGGATTAACGGAAAGCAGTAACATGCTACACTACTCTAATGCAAGCTGTATAGAGAAGAATAGGCGATATCTGGTGATCAAGGGGGGGCTTGCCTGGTTGCTCTGGCAAGGAGAGGTCGTCAACACCGTAGACGAACTGGGGGTCGCCGGCAGTCTCGGGGTCTACCGGAAAGAAGTAACGGAGGGGGGACATAATAAATAACAGAGCAATCAAAGCATCACAAAACATAAGGAGGCAAAACGCGGTGCTAGGTATGCCCTAATGCGGTAGGAGGTGATACCGACGAAGGGGGGAAACATCCGGGAAAGTATCCCCGGTGTTTTGCGTTTTCGGACAGATGAACCGGAGGGGGAAAGTTGCATGTTCGCTATGCTAGGGATGTGTGGTGGACGAACGGGCTACGTATTCGGATTCATCTCGTCGTTCTGAGCAACTTTCATGTACAAAGTTTTTTCATCCGAATTACGGATTATTTACTATGATTTTTTTGAAGATTTTAAAAGATTTTCTAATTTTCTGGAATTTATTTAATTCGAAAATAACAGTAAATACTTTTTAAACACAGACTGGGCCAGCCACAATCGATGATCTGTGGGGCCAGTCAAAGTCCAGTCAGCAGTACAGTCAGCATTGACTTGGTCAAAGTTGACCAGTCAACAGGGTCAATGGGGCCCCATAAGTCAGTGTCACATGTGTTTTTACAAAAAGTTTAAAACGGTCTAATTAGAGGTGGGGCCCTACTGTCATTGACACAGTTTTATCTAAACAGAGCTAAATCGTTTAGTTACTTAATTAAGTTAACTAACTTTAATTAGTTTAGTTAATCAGGATTAATTAAGTTAATTATATCACTAATTAATTAATTAATATATTTTTAATTTCAATTTTCTTAAAAAAAACGTTTTTCGTTTACAAGGGCGGGGCCCAGTTGTCATTGGCCCATAGGGCCAAACGGGTGCGGGCGCAACGGGTAGGCGGGTGCGTGCGCCGCGGCACCCAGAGGGGCGCCAACGGGCACGGTGCCGGCAGGGAGGGGGAGGCGAGGCCACGCGGGGCAGGGGCGACGGAGCCGGGCGAGGGCGGCCGCCGGCATGTGAGCACGCAGCGGAGGCGGGCGGTGACGCGGTGTGGCTCAGGGTCGGGGCGCGTCTGGACGCACGGGGCGCGGCTAGGCGTGGCGCAGGCGCGCGCGAGGGTGCGGTGCAGCGCGTGCGGGCCAGAGCAGTGGACGTCGGCGCGGGCAACGACGAGCGCAACGGCGGAGGGAGGAGGAGGCCGGGGGCCTCACCGCTGGTGTAGGGACAGGGCAGTGGGGCTCGGGGAGGAGACGGAGACGGCGCGTTGGCGCAGATCGACGGCGACACAGAGGAGGAGCGGCGATGGCGTCCGGCGTGGTCGTCCCGGTCGGCGGCGACGGTCGATCCGGGCGGCGTGGCTTGACGCAGAACGACGAGGGAGAGGCGGGGACGGAGGAGCGCAGCGTCGAGGGCGGCGGCCAATGACGGGGCTCGAGGCGGCGGTGGCGTACGGCGAGGGCCACGGGCGACGACTGTGGGGCGGGCGTGAGCACCCCGATCCAGATCGGGGGGCGAGAGGGAGGAGAGAGTGGGGTGGTTATCGTGCGGGGGGGCGGGGGAGTGTGTGCGCTGGCTATGGTTTCGGGTAGTGGGGGGTTATGGTGGGGAGTAGGTGGGCTGGCCGGTTGGGCCAGGTGGGTCGGCCAGCTGGGCCGTCTGGTCCAGTTGGCCAGGGGGCTTTCTCTCTTTTTTTTATCTTTTTCTTATTTTCTTTTCTGTTTTATTTATTTTAGTTAGCAAAACAGTTTTACAAAAATACAACCCCTACTCCTAAATTAGCATAATAACATAGGCCACCTACTCCAAAAAGTTTGGTGATTATATAAACTAGATTAACATTTGTTTAGTATTTAAAAGCATTTAAATAATTGTTTTGCTGGTGTTTTTACTTACTATAGTGCAGTTAAATACTTTACGAAAGTGTGGCTTCTTCACCAATATTTATTATGGACTATTTGGCTCACTCCGAACATTTTAGTTTTAATATTTGTAAACTTTTATTATTTGCTTTTATTTAAATTTTGAATTTGTTTCGGTTCTGAACTATCGAGAGTTTATCAACAGTAAACGGGGTGACGTGGCATCGTTAACGTGGGATTACTGTAGCTTAATTATCCGGGCGTCACACCGAGTTCTCGTATAACAACAGTTTCCAGACCAGTCTAAAGATGTCACCCTATGAAGCTCTATATGATCGTAAGTGCCGCACTCCTCTAAATTGGTCTCAAGCTGGAAATAGCCATATCTTCGGAACCGATCTCATGATGGAAGCCGAGAAACAAGTCAGGGAAATCAGAGACCGACTGCAATTGGCCAAATCCCGTCAGAAGAGTTATTATGATGCAAAGCACCGGCAGGTTAGTTTTGAACCCGGAGAACATGTGTTCCTCCGAGTCACTCCTATGAAAGGAGTTAAGCGATTTCAGACTCGTGGAAAGCTGGCACCCAGATTCATTGGTCCATTCTCAATTATGTCTCGAGTGGGTACGGTTGCATACCAACTGGAACTACCCCCGGAGTTGTCAGAAATACACAATGTGTTCCATGTTTCGCAATTGAGACGATGCATATCCCCGCCTGAGAAAAGGACTGCAATGGCTGAGATAGAATTGGCAAAGGATTTAACTTATGAAGAAAGACCGTCCAAAATTTTGGATCAAGTGGAAAGGGTCACTCGCAGCAAAGTCAGAAAAAATTTCAAGGTTCAGTGGGAGCATCACACCGAGTCAGAAGCAACTTGGGAGTAGGAAGAGTTCCTTAAGAGTCAGTATCTAGAGTGGTTTTCCCAAGCAACCGAATCTCGAGGACGAGATTCATTCTAAGTGGGGGAGGTTTGTGACAGCCTGGTTTTTGCCCTTTCTTATTTGCTTGAAATTTCATTTGAAAGTTTTTGAAACTTGGAGTTTCTGAATCTTTTCATTTGGACTTAAACACTTGGGCATCCTTGGCTTTCACCCAAGTGTTCACTTCTCTCCCAAACCATCACTTCACTTCTGATCCACCACAAAATAACCTTTGGAATATTTTTCTTAAATGAAAAATATTCATTTTTCTCAAAAACCCTAAGCCAGATCTGTTTGCTTCAAGGCAACCCTAATTTTTATGGCTCAGAAAATTCTAAGATAATTCACAAATATTCTAGGGACCCTAGGGCACCTCCCTGAGCAAAAATATTTCATCACTTTTTGGAATATTTTTGCTACAGAAAATCTTTTCTGTTCTGGACAAAAATGGTGGTTTCTACAGCAACTACCATTTTACTTGCTCCATTTGACCTGAACTTTCTTGTGCATCTTTACCTTAGTAACTTATAACTAGCCTCCAAAGCACAGCCCCAAACTCCCAGCCATTTGACCACAGTAACATCACAAAGTTACTGACCAGAAACTTACCTGGCTTGTAAAATCTTCTCTACTGCACCTGGATCCAAACCAAACCGTGGTAAACTTCAAAACTACCACGAACAACATGCCAGACATGATTTTTGGACGAAGGCTGGCCTGAGGAGAGAGTTCGCGCGGTGACCACGCGTGTCCACGATGCCAGGCATGCGTGTCGACGCGCTCTGGGTGACGCCGAGCGCTCTGTTCGAGCGTGCTCGCTTCCCCCGCCTGCCCAACGATGCCAAACCCTGCCACCATCATCGTTTCGACGTCCTTAACTCCTCCCTGGCACTCGCCGACACCGGAGCTCGCCGCAGCGAGCACGGGCAAGGTCCGGCCAGCCCAACAGTGCGGAGCGCACTGTGCTCGTCGCCATCCCCTTGATCCTGTGCTCGTCTCCGCTCGCCCACAGTGGCCGCGTGACCTCCGTCGCCTTCTCCCCCTCTCACTGACGCCGCTCGTCGCCGGGCGCCGTGGACAGGTGTCCACCGGCGGAGCCCGAAGCACCCTCCCCGCTCGCCTATAAATAGAGCCACCCCCAGCCTCCTCGAGCACCATCCAGCACTCACACACACCCCATGATCGAGTAGGAAGCCGTAGCCCGGCCGGGCAGGCCTCGGGCCGCCGTCCCCGAGCTCGAGCTCGCCGGCGATCCCCTCTGGTCGCCGCGGTAGCTCCAGCCCCTCCCAGGCCTGGGCGACCCCTCCAAGGCCTCCGCCTCTCTCCGGTGAGGCCATCTCGCCCACTTGGAGCCTCTGGAGTGACCTCTGCTCGCCGTCTTCCTCAACTCCGGCGACCTCCACGTTCTGCCTCCGCTTGCGAGCTAGTTTCCGACGCCGTCCGACCACCCCTAGCCACGCTACGGGTACGGGCAGGTGCGCCATCGTCCCCTCTCTCAATCCCTCCCTCTCGTTTGGGCCAAGGAGCCCTCGTCGCCGGCGAGAGCTCCGGCGAAGCCGCGGCCCTCTCTGTTTCTCTCTCCCTCTTCCCCCACCTGACTAGCGGGGCCCGCTAGTCAGCCACTCAGTACACGCGTGAAGCGGTACGAGTGGTGGCGCCCCTGGGCTTTACGCCTTCGACGTCACCCCCCCCCCAGCTGTTTCTTTTTATTCAAATTCATTTATATTCCAGAGAGCTTCAATTTTTTTAACTTTTTAACCATAAGTCCAAATGAGAGGATTCTTTTTGCATTGTGTTCTTTGAAAGGAAATCTAACAGCTCACCAAAGATGAGATTTTTCTGAGCTGTTTAGAATTTCTGGTGAATTTCAGAAGTGTTCTTGATATTTTCTTTTTTTGTTTAAAATTATTTTCAAAAGGTGAGGCTTGTCTTGAGGATCACCAGGAGGCTTGTGAACCTCATCTGCACTAAGGCAAGTCACAGCAAGATTTTTATGATGCCATTTCAATATTTGTGATTTTCTCACTTAAATGAAATGATTAACCCATGCATTTAAATAATTATTGAATTATTTGTATTCTGTTAAGTATTGGTCAGTTGTTATGCTTGATTTACAGAATAGTTGAAACTAGTTTAAGTGGGTAAAGCAAGTTAAAATTTATTTGAGGTGATGTTAGAAATAATTTTGTTATGCATGTTAGTAATTATTTAAAGCTTTGTGTTTGCATTCTTAAATTGATAAAAATTTGTTAGAAAATATTCTGTTAAATACTTGTTTAATCATATTACTTGTCTTACAGAATGTTTGAACCCAACTTAGTGATAAAGAAATTAAGAGTTGTTGATAATGATATCTTTTGGTCAAGCATATGAAAGATTTATCGGAGTTACTTTCTTGCGTAGGAAATTAATAAAACTTGTTGCAAAATATTTTGGTTAAGTTGTGAGTCATTTTGAGCAAGTAGAGTAATATGAGTTGTTGACGTTTATGCTTGGTGTGCATATGGATGACGTCGGTCATTTTTATCAATATGTGATGCATGTGTTGTTTTGCATTTCATGGCATGCTATGACACCGGTCATTTTTAGTTTAAAGTTAATCCTGAATATAACTCAACTTGAATATACCGTTGACTGGGTCATGGTGCCGCTGAATCGAGTTTCTTTCCAGTGCAACCACATTTGCCTTGTGGGAAGGCCTTGATTCGGTCCATTGACACGGCCTCTGGTCGGTGCCTCCATCTAGGGAAGATTATGTCGTGTTTGCCCTGGCCCGGTAAGCACACATAATCTTGTGTGCTCGTTGATGAGATTATGGTACCGAGTCCCCGAGTGGGAGTGTTTTGACCACGACGGTGGTCGGGGTGTCTTTGGTAGACACGGGGCCACCCAGGACCAGCCCGTTGGGGATTTGGGTCGGAGTGGCCGGGAGAGTGCTGTGGCAATGGAGGGGTTTTGTCGGAATGCCGTTGGTCCACCCGAATGGGAATGCGAGGCCATGGGTTCCGTGGTGTGGGTACAGTGTGCTACCTCTGCAGAGTGTATAATCTATCGATAGCCGAGTCCACGGTCACGGACACCTCGTACTAGGTCCCACCATGAGTTAACGTTTAATAAAAATTGCACACTAAGCTATGAACTTTGCATTGTCAATGGATGGCAGAAAGGCCATTGAGGTATTTGGGACCAAATGATGGTCGTGGTTGTGATCGCCGTAAGGATCACGAGTTGTTCTTGAGAAAGACCACTATGGTGGTGTGTTTGTGGTCCAGAGATGATCACAGTTGGTAAGCTGTCCTGAGGGACGTTCGGGCTTGATCACAGCATGTTGACATATAATGTTGCATTATTAATAATTGGTTAAATATCATGATATTGTTTGTTATTATGATTATGCTTGTTGTGGGCTTGCAAGTACATTCAATTTACTGACCTGGCGTGTCATGCCAGATTTTAGGAAAGTCTCGTTGGAAAGGAGCGCTGTTCGAGTTTAGATCGTGTCCACATCAGTGTCCCTGTGATATGGAGCTTCCGCTACGACGTTATTCCGCTGCCATGTAGTTGTTCGAGTCGAGGCCCCTTTATGTTCACTAAATAATGTACCTATTGTTCCGCCGCACCGAGTGTGCCGCTTGGCCTCGACCACTGTTGTAATATGAACTCTGTTCCGCTAGCATCAATAAAGCGGTTGTTTTCTGCACCAATATGTTGTGTGTTGCCAGAAGACATGATCTCTGGGCTGGCAATGCAGGGTAAACCGGTCGCTCTGAGCCGGGGTGCCACAGTATTAATATGCATTAAGGATCTGAACATATGATCTTCCATCAAATAAACCAACAAGCATCAACTACAAGGAGTAATCAACACTACTAGCAACCCACAGGTACCAATCTGAGGTTTTGGGACAAAGATTGGATACAAGAGATGAACTAGGGTTTTAGAGGAAATGGTGATGGTGAAGATGTTGATGGAGATTGACTCCATCCCAATGAGAGGATCGTTGGTGATGATGATGGTGATGATTTCCCCCTCCCGGAGGGATGTTTCCCCAGCAGAACAGCTCCGCCGGAGCCCTAGATTGGTTCCGCCTCGTGGCGGAAAGCTTGCTTATGATTTTTTCCAGGGTAAAAGACTTCATATAGCAGAAGATGGGCACCGGAGGCCTGCCAGGGGGCCCACGAGGCAGGGTGTGGGCCCCCTCTGGTTGATTCTTTCTCCAGTATTTTTTATATATTCCAAAACGTGCCTCCGTGAAGTTTCAAGACTTTTGGAGTTGTGCAGAATAGGTCTCTAATATTTGCTCCTTTTCCAGCCCAGAATTCCAGCTGCTGGCATTCTCCCTCTTCATGTAAACCTTGTAAAATAAGAGAGAAAGGCATAAGTATTGTGACATAACATGTAATAACAGCCCATAATGCAATAAATATCGATATAAAAGCATGATGCAAAATGGACGTATCAGTGTTTAGCACACGTTCAGCTCGATGACGTCCCTCGTACTCTTGATCCAGTTGAGGCTGAGGGAGAGTTCTGTCAGCACGACGGCGTGGCGACGGTGATGATGAAGTTACCGGCGCAGGGCTTCGCCTAAGCACTACGACGATATGACCGAGGTGTGTAACTATGGAGGGGGCACCGCACACGGCTAAGACAAATCTTGATTGCCTTTGGGGTGCCGCCTGACCACATATATAAAGGAGGGGAGCGAAGAGGTGGCCGACCCAAGGGGGCGCGCCAGGTGTGGGCAATCCTACTTGGACTCCCTAGTCCAAGTAGGATTCCCCTCCTCTTTCCTATTCGGAGTAGGAGAGAAGGAAAGAGAGGGAGAGGGAGAAGGAAAGGGGGGCCGCGCCCCCACCCCTTGTCCAATTCGGTTGGCAGGGGAGGCGCGCGCCACCTCTTGGCCCTTCTCCCCTCTCTCCACTAAAGCCCAATAAGGCCCATTACTTCTCCCGGCGAATTCCCGTAACTCTCCGGTACTCCGAAAAATACCCGAATCACTCGGAACCTTTCCGATGTCCGAATATAGCCTTCCACTATATCAATCTTTATGTCTCGGCCATTTTGAGACTCCTCGTCATGTCCGTGATCTCATCCGGGACTCTAAACAACCTTCGGTACATCAAATCACATAACTCATAATAGAAATCGTCATTGAACGTTAAGCGTGCGGACCCTACGGGTTTGAGAACTATTTAGACATGACCGAGACACATCTCCGGTCAATAACCAATAGCGGAACGTGGATGCTCATATTGGCTCCTACATATTCTACGAAGATCTTTATCGGTCAAACCGCATAATAACATACGTTGTTCCCTTTGTCATCGGTATGTTACTTGCCCGAGATTCGATCGTCGGTATCCTCATACCTAGTTCAATCTCGTTACTGGCAAGTCTCTTTACTCGTTCCGTAATGCATCATCCCGCAACTAACTCATTATTCACAATGCTTGCAAGGCTTATAGTGATGTGCATTACCGAGAGGGCCCAGAGATACCTCTCCGACAATCGGAGTGACAAATCCTAATCTCGATATATGCCAACTTAACAAGTACCATCGGAGACACCTGTAGAGCACCTTTATAATTACCCAGTTACGTTATGACGTTTGGTAGCACACTAAGTGTTCCTCCGGTATTTGGGAGTTGCATAATCTCATACTCATAGGAACATGTATAAGTCATAAGAAAGCAATAGCAACATACTAAACGGTCAAGTGCTAAGCTAACGGAATGGGTCAAGTCAATCACATCATTCTCTAATGATGTGATCCCGTTAATCAAATGACAACTCATGTCTATGGCTAGGAAATTTAACCATCTTTGATTCAACGAGCTAGTCAAGTAGAGGCATACTAGTGACACTCTGTTTGTCTATGTATTCACACATGTACTAAGTTTCCGGTTAATACAATTCTAGCATGAATAATAAACATTTATCATGAAATAAGGAAATAAATAATAACTTTATTATTGCCTCTAGGGCATATTTCCTTCAGTAGCAAATTTCCCTCTGGATGACCTAAGGTTTATCAATCCGTGGGAGGCGTAGGATGAAGATGGTCCCTCTCAAGCAACCCTGCAACCAAATAACAAAGAGTCTCTTGTGTCCCCAACACACCCAATACAATGGTAAATTGTATAGGTGCATTAGTTCGGCGAAGAGATGGTGATACAAGTGTAATATGGATAGTAGATATACGTTTTTGTAATCTGAAAATATAAAAACAGCAGGGTAGCAAATAGTAAAACGGAGCAAAAACGGTATTGCAATGCTTGAAAACAAGGCCTAGCTAGGGTTCATACTTTTACTAGTGCAAAGTCTCTCAACAATGATAACATAATTAAATCATATGGAAATCCCTCAACGTGCGACAAAGAGTCACTCCAAAGTTCCTATCACGAAGAACATAAGATGAAATTGCTTGTAGGGTACAAAACCACCTCAAAGTTATTCTTTCTGATCAATCTTTTGAGCTATTCCTATAAGTGTCAGAAATAGCCCTAGAGTTCGTACTAAAATAACACCATATGATAAACATCAATCAACCCTAATGTCACCTAGATAGTCCAATGTCACCACAAGTATCCGTGGGTCAATTATACGATATGCATCAAACAACTTCAGATTCATAATATTCAATCCAACACAAAGAACCTCAAAGGGCGCCCAAGATTTCTACCGGAGAACAAGGATGAAAACATGCATCAACCCCCTATGCATAGATTACCCCAATGTCACCTCGGGAATCTGTGAGTTGAGTGCCAAAACATACATCAAGTGAATCAATAGAACACTCCATTGTCACCACAGATATCCCACGCAAGACATACATCAAGTGTTATCAAATCCATAAAAGTATTCAATCCGATAATAGTGAAACCTCAAAGGTAAAACTCAATTCGTCACAAGAAGATAGAGAGGGAGAAACACCATATGATCCAACTATAGTAACAAAGCTCGCGGTACATCAAGATCATGCCAAATCAAGAACACGAGAAAGAGAGAGAGATCAAACACATAGCTACTGGTACATACTGAAGGAAATATGCCCTAGAGGCAATAATAAAGTTGCTATTTATATTTCCTTATATCATGATAAATGTTTATTATTCATGCTAGAATTGTATTAACTGGAAACTTAGTACATGTGTGAATACATAGACAAACAAAGTGTCCCTAGTATGCCTCTACTTGACTAGCTCGTTAATCAAAGGTGGTTAAGTTTCCTGACCATAGACATGTGTTGTCATTTGATGAACGGGATCACATCATTAGGAGAATGATGTGATGGACAAGACCCATCTGTTAGCTTAGCATGTTGATCGTTCAGTTTTATTGCTATTGCTTTCTTCATGACTTATACATATTCCTTTGACTATGAGATTATGCAACTCCCGAATACCGGAGGAACACCTTATGTGCTATCAAACATCACAACATAACTCGATGATTATAAAGATGCTCTACAGGTGTCTCCGAAGGTGTTTTTTGGGTTGGCATAGATCAAGATTAGGATTTGTCACTCCGTGTATCGGAGAGGTATCTCTGGGCCCTCTCGGTAATGCTCATCACTATAAGCCTTGCAAGCAATGTGACTAATGAGTTAGTTGCGGGATGATGCATTACGGAACGAGTAAAGAGACTTGCCGGTAACAAGATTGAACTAGGTATGATCATACCGACGATCGAATCTCGGGCAAGTAACATACCGATGACAAAGGGAATGACGTATGTTGTTATGCGGTTTGACCGATAAAGATCTTCATAGAATATGCAGGAGCCAATATGAGCATCCAGGTTCCGCTATTGGTTATTGACCGAAGATGTGTCTTGGTCATGTCTACATAGTTCTCGAACCCGTAGGGTCCGCACACTTAACGTTCGATGACGATTTGTATTATGAGTTATGTGTTTTTGGTGACCGAAGTTTGTTCGGAGTCCCGGATGAGATCACGGACATGACGAGGAGTGTCAAAATGGTCGAGAGGTAAAGATTCATATATAGGACGATGATATTTGGATATCGGAAGTGTTCCGGGTGATATCGGGTCATCGGAAGGGGTTCCGGGCACCCCCGGCAAAGTTATGGGCCTATTGGGCCAAGTGAGGGACAGACTAGCCCCTGGTGGGCTGGTACGCCCCTCCTAGGCCGAATAGGAGTAGGAGGAAAGGAAGGGGAAGAAGAAAGGAAGGAGGAGGGTTCGGCCTCCACCCTTTCCTTCTCTTTCCCCTTCTCTTTCCTTCCCATATGCTGAAATAAGGACGGGGGCGAATTGGGATTGCACCCCAAGTAGGATTCGGCCTACTTGGGGGTGCCCTAAGGCTGCCTCTTCCCCCCCCTCCAACCTATATATATGTGGGGAGAGGGGGCACCTAGAACACACAAGTTTTTCTTAACCGTGTGCGGTGCCCCCTCCACAGATTACACCTCAGATTTCGTGGTGCTTAGGCGAAACCCTGCGCGGATCACATCAACAACACCGTCGTGCTGACGAAACTCTCCCTCGAGCATCTCCTAGATCAAGAGCTCGTGGGACGTCATCGTGCTGAACGTGTGCTGAACACGGAGGTGCCGTATGTTCGGTACTTGGATCGGTTGGATCGTGAAGACGTTCGACTACATCAACCGCGTTACTAAACGCTTCCGCTTTTGGTCTACGAGGGTACGTGGACACACTCTTCCCGCTCGTTGCTATGCTTCTCCTAGATAGATCTTGCGTGATCGTAGGAAATTTTTTGAAATACTACGTTCCCCAACACATACCCTCGGCCCTGAGGGTGAACTACTCCCTCCTCGTCATGGAGACCGAGGGATGATGAAGATGGCCTTCGATGATGGTTTCCCCCTCCAGCAGGGTGCCGGAACGGGCTCCCGATTTGTTTTTCATGGCTTCAGAGGGTTGCGGCGGCGAAACTTCCGATCTAGGGTTCTTTTTTGGAGGTTTGGGTATTTATAAGAATTTTTGGCGTCGGTCTCACGTCAAGGGGGTGCCTGAGGGGCCCACAAGCCTGGAGCTAGCGCCCTGGGGGTAGGGCACGGCTAGGGGGCTTGTGGCCTCCTCGTCCACTTCCTGGCCCAGCTCTTGTGCTTCGGGGTCTCTTTTGGTCCATAAAAATCACCGCAAATTTTCAGCCCATTCCGAGAACTTTTATTTCTGCACATAAAACGACACCACAGTAGTTTTGCTGAAAACAAGGTCAGTCTGGGTTAGTTCTAATAAAATCGTACCAAAAACCAAATAAAATTGTTGCAAACATGGCATGAATACTTCATAAATTATAGATACGTTGGAGACGTATTAGATTACTCCCGCGTGAGTCAATCACAACAAGTGTTTTGTAAAAAAAATGCATCTTGATGTTCCGTGCAATGCACGGGCATCATGCTAGTTATCTTAAAAAAGAAACCTGCCATGTGAAATAAAGTGAATTTGTCTTGGAACATCAAGTGAATTTGCCATGGCAAATTCACTAACCATTTCTCCGATGGTTAAAAAGTTTGCCATTGTCCCAAACAAATTTGCCATGGCAACTACTTGTAAGGATTCTTCCCATGGCAACTACTACAATTTTTTTAACCATGGCAACTACTCGAAGAAATTCTGCCCATGGCAACTAATGCAGAATGTTGCCATGGAAACCACTACAGTAAATTTGTCATTGCAACTACTATAGAAAATTGCCATGGCAACTACTCATACCAATTAATGGTTGTGCATAATTCTTGGGACATTGCATGGCAAAATTGAAAAGAATGAACTAAAAAATGAAACAAACTGTTATGCAAGCACTATCATCATATGCATGATACGTTTCAAACGTATCTATAGTTTTTTATTGTTCCATGCTATTATAGTATCAATCTTGGATGTTTTATATGCAATTATATATATCATTTTTTGGGACTAACCAATTAACTTAGTGCCAAGTGCCAGTCGCTATTTTTGGTTTTTCAGGAAATTAGTACCAAACGAAGTCCAAATGCCATAAAACTTCTTGACGATTTTTTTCTGGACATAAGAGACCCTAGAAGCTTTTGAAGGAGGCCAGAAGACGAAGGAGTGGGCCATAAGCCACATGGGCGCGCACAGGGGGTAGGCGCGCCCATGTGCCTCATGGGCCCCTCATTCCTCCGTTTGACCTAATTCAAACTCTATAAATTCTCTAAAATAGGGAAACCAACAGAGAGCCATCCAAAATACTTTTTCCGCCACCGCAAACTTCTGTTCTTGCGAGATCCCATGCGGAGGCCTTTTCTGGTACTCTGCGGAGGGGGAATCGATCACGGAGGGCCTCTACATCAACCTTGCTGCCCTTCGGAAGATGTGTGAGTAGTTCACCACAGACCTACGGGTCCATAGCTAGTATCTAGATGGCTTCTTCTCTCTCTTTGATCTTCAGTATAATGTTCTCCTCGATGTTCTTGGAGATCTATTCGATGTAATCCTTTTTTGCGGTGTGCTTGTTGGGATCCGATGAATTGTGGGTTTATGATCAGATTATCTATGAATATTATTTGAGTCTTCTCTGAACTCTTTTATGCATGATTATTATAGCTTTGTATTTCTCTCCGATCTATCTATTGGTTTGGCCAACTAGATTGATTTATCTTGCAACGGGAGATGTGCTTTGTGCCGGGTTCGATCTTGCGGTGCTCAATCCCAGTGACAGAAAGGGACATGTCACGTATTTGTATCGTTGTCATTAAGGATAAAACGATGCGGTTTATTCATATTGATTGGATTTACTTTGTATACATCATATCATCTTACTTAAGGCGTTACTCCGTTCTTTATGAACTTAATACTCTAGATGCATACTGGATAGCTGTCGACGTGTGGAGTAATAGTAGTAGATGCAGGCATGAGTCGGTCTACTTGTTTTAGACGTGATGCCTATATACATGATCATTGCCTTGAATATCATCATAACTATGCGCTTTTTTATCATTGCCGAACAGTAATTTGTTTACCCACCGTATGCTTTTTGTTCGAGAGAGGAGCCTCTAGTGAAAATTATGACCCCAGGTCCATACTTATCATATCTTAAAATCCAAAAATACCTTAATGTAATTTATTTACCGTATTTTTGTGTGTGTTTTTGTTTATCTATCTATCACTATGAGATTTGATCCTTACAATTAACCGCAAAGTGATTGATAACCCCTTATTTGCATTGGGTGCAAGTATTTGTTATTTTGTATATAGGTGTTAATGAGGTGTTGCGTGGTTCTCCTACTGGATTGGTAATTGGTTCTTAACTGAGGAAAATACTTACCTCTACTATATTGCATCATCCTCTCCTTTTTAGGAAAATCCCAACGCAGCTCACAAGTAGCAATGCACAGCAGACATTTTTTTATTCCGACAGAGTCCTGCACATAGAAAACGAGTACATGCCATGGGGATTTGAACATAGTGTAAAAAAACAACAAGAAATGTGGAGGGGGAAAAGTGAGGAGCAACCTGCAGGTGAAGAAAAGCCAAACGTCGGCCAGCAGATCGACCGTGCCTCCACCAGTATGCCAGAGCGGCTCTCCTCGCCGCCGAGAAGGGCCTGAGAACGGGTGTCAAGAGCTCTCTGTCGCCGCCGCTCGATATCGAGCACCACTAGTAGCAGAGGCACCCCACCGTCGTCGCCTCCCACGGACGCACCGGAGAACGAGAGGCGCGACAGTGCCTCAAACCATCCGAGGAGCACGTCGGCGCCCTGGATGCGCCCGCGGATCCATTAACCCGTGGCGGCACGGGGCCATGCCGCTGAGCGCAGGACGACACCTCTTGCACCACCACTTTGCTCCGCACCACCCCCCTTCGCGGCCACTCCAGTCCAGCTACAACTCATCCCCGTAGACGAATAACCAACTCCGGCGCCTGCGAGCAGGGAGGCCGCGCCGAAGAAGATGAGTACGGTGGCGTCGCTTGGGAGCGGGCAAGCAGAAAATGAACAGGGGCCGACGAGTACCTAGAGACAGAGAGTTGGGGGCGCGAGCTGCGGTTCCATGGCCATCGGAGTCGGCGCGAGATGCAGATCGGCGGAGTTGCAGATGAGACGCCGTGGAGGCGCCCCGAGCAGGGAGGTCGCGCTAAAGAGAGATGGTCGCGGGTGAGACGGCTCCGCCAACCAGTGGCGGCCCGACAACTCGTAGTAGCGCGAGCAGTTTGTGCGTGGTGGGTTGGGGGTAGGTGATGAGAGAAGAGAGTATAAAGGATTTGTTCGGGTGTATGTGTTTAACAGCGAAAGATCCTTGAGTTTGACGTGTCTTCCTCAATGGCTTTAAGATTCGTGCAGAAAAATCAAACGGTAATACGAGCGTCAGGGCCAAATTGCTTCCTGCCACATGCGTGGCACTTATCATTTAGGTTTTTTTTCCGTAGCGATCGATCTATATACAACCTGTGTACGTGAGCATCTTCTTCTGGTACAGTACAGTAGCTACTAATCATCTCTCACGCTCTAGTCCGTACTTAATGTAAAACATCAACTTTGTAGTTATAATCAAATCCCAGCGAACTTAATAACAAATGGGTAGTCAATTTTGAACGAAAAAAATAAAAAAAGAGTAGTCAATTTTGAACCGCAAAAAGAAAAAAAAGAGTAGTCGATTTCCTCTGGAAAGTGACAGCACCAGCAACTAGAAATAAGAAGGAAAGATCGCGTCTGTTCCGAATCAGTTTCCACTGCCGGCAGAAATGCAAGCACCAAACGGAAAAAGCGCGCAGGAGGGGAATCGAGGAGGAGTAGGGGGGAGTCGGATCCATGGACCTGGCCGCGAAACGGGGCGGGCTTCCGCCGTTCCGTCCGGACCGACGGGTTCCACATCGGAGGCGGGGAGCGGAGCACCGGAGGAGCCGCGGCCGCGGCGCAGGAGGCCGCCCCTCTGGCTCCGGGCCGCATACAAGCGATTGGTTCCACTTCTATCTAGGGTTTCAGTCAACCTCCGAATCCGGCCGCCGCCGCCTCCCAACATCGACCGAGATGAGGACAGATTCAGCGCGCTCCCCGACGACGTCCTCCGAGGAATCCTGGAGCGCCTCGACCTGCACGAGGTGGTCCGCGCCCGTGCAGTCTCCACGCGGTGGCGGCACCTCCCCCACCTGCTCCCGCGCCTGCATCTCGACGTCCGCCACTTCGTCGGAGACAATTCGGCGGTCCTGATCACTGGGAATTCTCCGGTGGCCGACGTCATGGAGGCGTTCACGGGCGCGCTGTGCAGTTTACTGTCTGCATGTCCTCCTCCGGCCCAGTGCAAGTGCGCCATCAAGACCCTCAGCCTCCGCTTCTTCCCGATGTCGGACCTGAGCTCCATTGGCCACGCCGTCGAGGACGTTGTCGCCCGCGGTGAGATTGAATGTCTTGAATTTCACACGTGCTCGCCATACAGTTTACGGACTGGTTTCAACACTGAAGGGCTGCGTGCTGAGTTGGGGCAGCTGTTCATGTCCTTCTCCGGTGCCTGTCCAGTTGCCTTCCGGTGGCTCACGATGCTTAAATTCAACGAGGTCTAATTTGTATCTCGATTTTGGCAGCCAAATGGTGAGTTAATTTCGATGTGCCACATGAGTTTTTGTCTGCATCTGAATATCGTATGTGTTTCTTCTCCAGCAATTTCATCTGTCTGTTTGTGTTCCTCTTCTTGTTGCAGATGTGGATTCAGATGGAACATCCGAAGCAGCTCACTTTTACATTCAGAAACCTGACCAATGTGGGGCTTTTGGGTATCTTTCCTGAGTGTGATCTGAGCTGGACCATATTTATCCTTGAAGCTGCACCTGCCCTGCAAAATTTCAGAGTATGTCTGGTACTTAATCTTCTCTAAGTTTAATCCTCATTTCTAGTATGGCATGTTTCCAGAATATTCAACATTAACAACGTACCAGGAAATTGATCCGATTTTCAGTCACTCATCAAACTCTATTAGAAGTAACTAGAGGACCCGCTGTGCCAATGGCACAAAAAAACCACTATAGCTTGATGCAAAAACCCACTATAGCATAGAGGTATGTGCTAATTGTGTTTGAACTGGTAACCACGGGCTTAAATATCAGCAAGGAGAAGAATTAAATGCTAAATTGATACATAACTGAGCTGAACAGCTAAAGCTCGAACTTAGCAGTAGTGGAGATTGGGGTGTTTTGGTCACCATTATTACACATAGATGAAACATAGCATCAATACCTGGTATTTAAGGCTGGAAATGTGTATCAACTATAGCAGATGAACATGTAGTGATTGGACGATCTACATCCGGATGACCTGATCCTCATGATGTTCTTGGAAGTAATCCACAAGCCTCTGCTCGAAAGTCTCTCGTAACAGTACCGAGTTTCTCCCTTGCCCTTTGGATAGTTCTCAACTGCATCAACCGGGAGACTCACTTGAAGATCTGGCCTCATGAAGTCATAGCGTCATGCAAAACAGTCTCTTTTTTTTTATCGCAATTGCACCAGATAACAAGTACTTACTTTTCGCAAGGTGGCTGTAAGTAAACCTCAGATATACAGAAATATCGCAAAATATAAGGCATATCATAATTTCTGATGTCCTTGCCCAAGATGTTTACCTTCCCAACAAGTGTTAAAAGTTGTTGGAAACATTGGGGAACGTTGCCGTGGATCCTTTCGTTCCGAGCAGCTGAATAGAGCTTCCCACGCAGTTGAAGAGCTCAAATAGGATTTGATATCTGATCCCAAATAGAACCATGCTAGCATTTTATCTCATCTCAATAGCATCTAATTTTCATGCAATTAGGAAACTTTGTTTTAGTTATGGAGATGAGAACTCAATTTGAAGCATATATACTTGGGCTGATAAATTCATATACTCCCGGCTAATATTATATTGAGAATGGTCAGACAGAATATTTTGAACACTGTGATCAAACCAAAAAGAGCAGTGTAACGTTTCAATTTTTCAAGGAGATTAACCTTTACAAAGTTAAAAGGTTTCACACGAGATCTGCTGATAAGCAGTAATATATGAGCAATAAGTATATGCTGTGTTCCACTATTGAGTTTTAATCACAAGCAGTTTCAGCTACTATCAATTTCATATAATCATTTTCTTTAGAATTATACACGGTCTCAAGGAATATGCCCTGCTAATTAACATATGTAACCATTCTTACCTAGCACAGATTCTGTTACTTCCGGTAGCTTGAAAACTCTGAAAGCATAACCTGTTCTGTCTTGTACACGACTACTGTTTAAACCGTCCTGGTGCATTTGATTTCGAAGCCTTGCAATCGAAACTGAAAAAACACTCTGTACAGAAGTTATTCTTCCACCGAGTGACCCGAGCGAATAAACACCCGTCGCCAAGATCAAGGCCTCAATCCAAGCAACACGGTCATCTTTAGAAAATATGGAGTCCTCACAAACGGAAGATGGCTCCACTCCCGCTCCGCTCACCTAGCTTGACCCAGCCCCTCCACCAACCTCGCTGCCGTCAACTCCCAGCCGGTGGCCCTCCTCCCTATCCCCTCCCCCTCCCATGGCGACACCCGGCTCGCGCCCCCTCTCCGGCGACCGCGTCTCCTCCGGGGATGGACGTTGGTTCGACTCGGATGGTGAGTCCTCCGCGCGCTCCTATAGCGAGGCACCCGCTCGCCGCCGGCTCCCCGGAGCGCTGCTTCTACGGCGGCGACCGTGCGGCTGCCTGCCTCAGCCCGCATCGGTCCCCGCTCCGAGGTGCATTGCATCTCGGGGAGTGCCGTGGTGGATGCTGACGGGTTCCAGCAACCACGTCGCAGGAACCGCCGCTGCCCCTGAAGCGCGTCTGCGCCGAGCATAACCCAGCAGCGCCCGCGCAGTCCATCCTCGGAGGAGGTCGCCGGACCCAGCTTCTGATGCCCGAACCACCGCCATCGCTTGCGGGACTGCACCAATGATATCCGGTGCCGCGGCTGCCTCATCTTCGGCCACGACTCACGTGGTTGCGTCGATTTCCACCGGAGATCCGGCCGCACCCCTTCGGCTGCTCCCAATCGTGCCGGTCCAGCCGGCCCTGGTGCTGCCCTTCCACACGCCACTACTCCGCCCCCGCCACTGCCTTTGCTGCCAGCTCTGGCTGCACAGGCGGCTGCCGCTGAACCAACGCGGGCCATCATGGTGCACTTCGTTGATATGGAAGAAGCCGAGAAGGTGCTCTCCCACGCGCTGGTTGCTGCCATCACGGGCAACACGCCACAGGTCTCCGCCGGCACCGTCTCCGAGCTGCCATGCTGCATATTCGAGTTCGAGGAAGGTGGCTTCTCCATCCGCGCGCTGGTCGGCGGGGCTGTATACTATGACGATCTCCCATTTAAAGTTTAGGGCTCGCTCGAAAACCTCCATGCCGACGAAGAACTCGCCCTTGCCATGCTACCCACCTCAAAGGTGGCATCCTTCACGCCTAAAAGAATGCCACCTGAATGGCCTCTAGTCCCACTAAAAGGGAGCCAATGCGAGGCAAACAGGTGGGAGCTCAACCGTTGCGACGAGAAGTGGTCACCGCGGTAGAGGCAGACCGAACCCGCCTGGAGTAGGCTGCTGCCCGTGGAGGGTGGGGATGTGCGACCACCCGACCACCTCCACAAACGCACCTGTCAGGGAGGCAGGCGCTGTAGCGAGCAGGGGCCGGGCGAGGCACGTCCTGGAGCATAGCAGCGGTGCAGGCAGTGTCGGGCGATGCAGAGGTGGCAGCGAACCACCAGGGCAGGATCAACCTCAGCAGGGGATGTCGCGGGCGAGGGCCGGCCCTCCACCCCCAGGAGTAGGCTGCCCACCTGGGCCACCTGAACCAGGACCGCATCCCCCAATAGATCGTGAGCCGCAGCCGCGGGCCAGCTAGCCCAGCAGCCGCAGGAGGTGGCGGGAGATCTGGGACGACGACCAGCAACGGTGGAGATGGTCGGGCAGGCGGTTGGCTGGTGGGAGCCCCGTCCATGAGAAGCAAAGGCTCAGGGCCTTTACTAGACAGCGCCATCGGCACTAGAGGTACGTCCGGCTCGGTCTCCAGGGAGGGCGCGCACTCCGCGAAGGCAGATGGCAGCAGCGGAGGAGATCTCGGGGAAGAGGATGCCAGCACGAGGAGTCCCACGCTCGAAGTATCACTCTCGTCAGCAGAGAGCAGGGGCGAGGTGGGCGTTTGTACCAGGGCGGGCATAGCAACCAGAACGGGGGGTCGCAGCTTCGGGTCGCTGTAACCCCCTCAATGCCCCCGACCCACAGGTCGAGAGCGCACCAGGTGCGCATGAGGAAGGGTGTGCCCATGTTCAGAGTTCTCGTCGTCGTCGTCCAAAGGCTTGCCACGGCGGGGATGGTGGTCACCGTGGCCGTCCGTGCCCTTGGGGCCTCTAGCACCCGAATCGCCGCCACCCTCGTTGGAGATCGGAGGGGGGACGCGGCGTGGCAGTGGGGGCTCCAGCGCGATCTTCAGATCATAACCCAGCCCATTGAAGAACATGCGCACGGTCTCCACTTGCCAGTCCCAATCGGCATCGGTGGTGCAGAGGTGGGTGAGTTCGGCCGCAATCTGTTCCGGAGAGGACGAGCCCTTGCTTAAGACCGTCACACTCGCGATCAGAGAAGGTTCTTCTTCCTCAGGCTCAGGCAGCTCCATGTGGAAGAAACCCAACCCCTTCAATTCCGTGGCCATACACCAACACCCTCCACGCACCGGTTAGGACATAGGATAGCGGGGTGACCCGACTCCTTGCAGAGATAACACATGGGGTCTTTGGTGCAGTCCACTTGATAGTGACCGACTACACCGCAGTTGAAGCACGGAGCAGCGCCGACTTGAGATACCGGAGCCGGGGGGGCAGCAGCGCCGAGGAGTCGGTTGCTGAAGCCTGGCCGGCCGGCTGGCGGGGAGCCATCTTCTTCTTTTTCTTGCCACCCTGGCGCCAGCGGTTGGCACCGTTGTTTGCGACCGGAGGGGGGAACTGAGGCTGCTGCTGTGGGGGTTGGTACTGGCGCGGAGGAGACGACGAGTTACGGTCCGAGCAGACAGGGGAGAGGGGGGCGGCAGGCAGTCCCGGCCGCGACACTGCACCGGTGAGCGGGAGAGCTCACTCCCGCGGTCCCGGTCCCGCTGTTGATGTCCAGGGGAGCGGCTTGATTCCGACTGCCAAGTCTCCGGCGAGCGGGGGCGGTCCCGCAGCTCGGGGCGGGCAGGGGAGCGCCGGCCGTCGCAGCCATAGCCCGAGCTGGAAGCGTCCCGGTCATCCTGGAGCTGGCGGCGGAGTGAAGTCTCGAGGCGTGAGCCTTTCGGGGAGGGGCACGGGGCTTCGCGCCGGTCGTCGTTGAACCTGTGCTTGGGGCGAGGCGCGCCATCGCGAGGCCTGAGGCATGGCCGCGGCTGCCGCGTAGGATCGGGTGAGAGGAGGGGGCGGAGGTGGCCGGAGGCCACACGCAGAGTGAATGAGGAGGCGCACTTGGGCGGGGGCGGCAGGAGAACCAAGACTAGGGTTAGGGAACCCTCTGGGCAGCAACAGGCACCGTGTAAGAAGTCCAGGGGGTTCCTGGGCCTGAGAACGCAACGGTCCAGCCGCACACAGGGCCGATTTCCCCTCATGCCAGGAAAATAGATGGTAATGGGACAGCAAGCTTCCATGACAAAGATCATACAGACTTGAGAAAGAAAACTATGTAGTGCGCAAGTTTACCAACATAGATGTGAGACAGACATGTGCCTAAAAGAGGGCAGATTCAAAAGTAGCAACTTGTATGACATAGTCAGCCGTAAACACATAAATAGAACAAGCGTTTAAGCACATTTCTTCACACCTTGCGTGATTCAGTGCTATACCAGTTCTCACGGAAGGAATTTCACCCTGTGCCTTGCATCTATCATTAAATAGAGGAGAAAATCATAAAGAAACAAAACAGAGGCCATTCACCTTCATCTTATCTCGCCTTGCATTGATATGTGAAGATGAAAGCCTCCAATAATTAAAGGATTCCTAGTTTAGGGCATCTGAAATCCAGTTTGCTAGTTCTTATCTGTTCTTATCTGTCCCCATATCCATCACCATCTATACACATCGAAGGTTCCTCTGGGGTAGTCATCATGGAAAAGGGATCGAGCAAGCATTGGAGTAAATTTCTCCTGTATTAAGACCTTGAACCCTAGCAAAGCAGCAGTAATCAACGGCTCGAGCAAGCACCAGATTAACTTGATAACTTTACCTGCAGCCACCTTGCAACAAAGAGAATACAAACATTAAAAACAGGAGAACAAGTTATGAAGAAAACCTCACAAGGCTGCCAATAATGCACTCCTAATATGATCATTCAGTTACTATCTGTCATACATATGAAAAGGAGATATTATGACAGTGGCAGGAGCAAGTGATAGTGGATCAAGCCTATAGTTCGGGCACTAACATTGCAATAATCTGACTCCCTCCTTCTAATTGATTAAGCATACTTAAGAGAGCGTCTCTTCCAAAACCAATAGACAATCCTAAACAGGAATGGTTTCAGTAGACTTGATAACTCGTTCAGGCTTAAGCTTGCTGTAGAATAATAGGTTGCTAGTCCTCCTGTATCTAAATGAACTGAGGAAGATATAAAACAGGGCAAAGATACACATTCAAAAACCAAAGAGGAATGAACTGGTGATGAATTGAACAAAAGATGGAAAGTACCCCTCAGAAATTTACAGTGACGATGAATTGAAATATATTTTATACCCGAAAAATCATTTGAGCTTGGCTGTGCGGCAGTTAAACAGCGTTAACTCGCAACCAAAAAAACAAATTATACACTGACCACAGTAATAAAATCAAAAGAAAAGGAGACATGTAATTACTCTTAGAGCAGTAGGGATCCTTAGACTATAATCACATTGCATAGACTATATAATCACACTGCACCGCTAACAACCAATGACTGGGCCAGTCTGAACTGTGCAATCTGAATTGGGATTTGCAAATGTTATATAACAATAACCAGATTAAAAGCAAATAAACTGGATGTACGTCCTTTTTGAAATAATGCAGGATCATAAACACCTCATAACAATGTAAGAAATAATATTTGGATACACCGATGTACAGGGTGTGCATAGTAATGTACTCTTAGAATGAAAAGATTGATGGCTACCTCTCGAAACAGGCTTTCGCCCCGCTTATATATAAAGCAACAACCAAACAGAGTACACGGCCAGAGTACACGGCCGAACGATACAAGGAGATGGGGTGGCCCTCATACAATGCCGATCCCAAGATAATCGGATCACGCAGAAAAAACGCAACTACGCTACCAAAATAGAGTATAGGAGGAACTGAGAGCAACACCTCCCTAAGCCCTATAACACCTAAGCTCCACAACAACACCCCCAGGAGGGATAACAGTGGTAAGCATCGTCTTTGCCGAGTCTACAATAGATAGAGGTTTTCACCAGGAACCCGGACATAGGGAGGAGCACCAGGACGACGTCTTCAAGAAGATAATGGCACCCGCGAGCACCGCCATCATCGTCGACAAAGCACGGAGCTTTCGCTCGGCAGCTCCCCGACGTCACCACGAGGTCTCCAGGGCAAGCACGACGAGCATAGAACTTCCATATCCGGATCGGGGCACTGCCACCGCCAGAGGCAGAGAGTGCGTCCGAGCCACCCGCTGCACCACCTCTCGCCGCCCACATGGCCAAGAGGGAAGGCCATCACCGCCGCC
The DNA here is from genome assembly GCF_018294505.1 of Triticum aestivum. Taxonomy (NCBI): domain Eukaryota; kingdom Viridiplantae; phylum Streptophyta; class Magnoliopsida; order Poales; family Poaceae; genus Triticum; species Triticum aestivum. Next base: position 182,137,908 of record NC_057814.1, read on the forward strand.
ATGGTGCTCGCCGGAGAGCCAACCATGCAGACCGCCATCCGGGGCCGCCGTCCCGGCATCCATGTCCAGGACTCCACCAACTACCCACATCATGGTGCACCCATCACGGAAGGAGTAAAAGGTGACACCTTTCGCTGCTAGCCCGACATCAGCCACAGAGTCTAGGTGGACGCCTCCACAGTAGGAGGCATCCATGCCTGGGTCTCGAGCCCTTCTCGGTGGATGGGGAGGCCCTACTCCAGGACTACCGATGACCGTCGCTGAGCACGCTCGCACGATGCCATGACCGTGGCCGTTGACGCCGATCTGCCCAACAGGATAGTGGAGCCCTGACCACCACCACCGTGCACTGTACCCGCGAGGAGAGGGACGTCACCACCCACGGGCACCTCCCAGGTCGAGCCCAAGCGTACCTACTCGGAGCACGAACCGACTCGCCCAGGCACTGTCCAGATCCACCCGAGCGCGAGCGATGCGTCGGTCTAGAACCATGGGAAGGAGGCCCGCTGCACCTCCACCCAGCGCCATTGACTGGGGCACGACATCCGGCACCAAGCGCCACCACCCCACGGATCCGGACCACTCACGCCCCTGGACGAGGTCACCACAGCTGCAGAGCCGCCGGACCACCCCACCAAGGAACATGCCCCCACGCCGGCCCCCTCCAGCAGCCAAAGCCACCGGCGAAAACCGGCCCACGCCGCCTCAGCCTGCGCAGCCGCTGGCAGCCGGCCAGAGCAGCCACTCTAGCCAGGACGCCCACCACCGCCACCCCGTGTAGGCATGCCCCGCCGCGCCCGCGACGTGCAGCCACCCGCGCAGCCGCACCAGGACACCACCGCCCTGCCTCCCCGGCCGCAGTAAATGGAACCTATGGGCTGGAGGAAGAGCTGTCCAGGAGGTTAAGCCCACCAATCTGCGCTCGTCGCCTACAAGTGAAGAAGGGCAACATTGAAGAAGCATCCCGCGCCCGACCTCACCTTCTTGAAACAGGCTTTCACCCCGCTTTACGCTTTATATATAAAGCAACAACCAAACAAAGTACACGGCAGAACGATGCAAGATGGTGAGGTAGCCATGCTACGCCCTAGCACACCTAAGCTTCGCGAGAACGTTCCCAGGAGGGAAGACAGCGCGAAGCGTCATTGCTATGGAGTCCGAAATGGACAAGAGTTTTCACCAGGAACCTTGACATGGAGAGGAGAACCACAACGACATCTTCAAGAAGATAACGACGCCCATGAGCGTCGCCGTCGTTGGCACCAAGGTGCGGAGCTTTCGCTCGGCAGCTCACACGTGTCACCACGAGGTCTATAGGACAACCACGACGAGCTCAGACTCCCAGATTCTAATCTGGGCTTCGCCAGTACCAACGCTAGAGGATGAGCCCGAGCCACCTGACGGTACCCCCTCGCCGCCCACACGACCAAGAAGGAAAGCCACCACTGCCGTCATAGCGCCCGCCGGAGAGCCAACTATGCAACCCACCATCCGAGGCCGCCATCTCGGTATCCAAGGCCTGAAACACCGCCAACCACCCACTTCACGGCACACCCACCATGGTAGGAAGAGCGGAGGCTGCTCCATCCACTCCTAGCCCGATATCAGCCATTGGTTCTGGGTCAGCGCCCACACCTGCATACCCAACCGGCCCTGCTGGACCATGAGAGGGACAAATCAGCGACTGTCGACGACCCTCACTGAACAAACCTCGACCCTAGCCCTTGACTTTGGCCAGGTGAGTTCGCACAACGTCACATCTGTGGCCTTCGGCGCCGATCCGCCTGACGGAGCAGCGATGTCACCACCATCACCCACTGTATCCACGAGGAAGGGAACCTCCCTCCTGTGGACACCACCCAGACCACGCCCAACCCCCCTACTCGGCGTGAGAACACCAACCTGCCCCGGGCCCAAATTGAGACCACCCGAGCGCGAGCCCTTGGCCCCAAGGAGGAGGGTCGCTACATCCACCATGCGCCGCCTACCGCCTCCCAAGCGACAGATCTGCACCGCCAAAACCCTAGCAGTCCCGCATCGTCGCTGGTCGTTGGCTACCGGAGCTCACGCAGCCGTTAGCAGTAGCGTCGGCTGCCCACAGAACAACGTTGGCTGCCCGCAAAACAACGCCTAAGCCTAGGACATCCGAACCAGCACCACCACCGGTGCTCCACAACGCCAAACGACCAGGGGAGGTCGAGGCCATGCCCGCCGCACTCCCCACCACACTGCAGGCCCGCCCTGCCGAGCCAGCAGCGCCTCCAGTCCATGCCGCGGCAGCCCGAGGCTGCAGCTGCTGGATCTGACGGAGCCGGCACAACAGCCAGCAATCCCACCGTGCCGCCCCGTCACCTTCGCCATGCAGCCACCGCCGCGCCCAAATCCCGACATTGTGAGGCACCGTTGCGTCGCCCTGTGGGAGCCCCGTCGACACCGACACCGGCCGGGCTTCGCCCAGTGGCGCCTTTTAGAGGCGGCGAGGGGAGGGGTGCGGGTGACGGGGGCTAGGGTTTCGCCCAGCCGCCCGATCTCACCTTCTGAGTTGCCCCGTCTCTTCCCATGGTTTGAACTCCATAGAAACTTTTACGCCATTGATTCCGGATCTCGGCTGCTGAGCTGAACTGCAGTGCCATCGATGAGACCGCCGTCTCCCTCAAGCGGGGCTCGTCATCCAGCCATCCAAGCATGCTTTTACAGACATGTACTTGAAGCTACAATTGCTTATGATACTCAATGACCTCGTCAAGCATGGATGCCTTGTTAACCCCGCAAAGGCACAAACCAATGGAAATACTAACCCGTAATTTTCTATCACGAACACGAACTCAGCAGCCCCAAATTCAGGGACAAACAAAGAAATAGAAAAAAAGGGGATGACCTTGCTGTAACGCCTTCAGTCTTCACTTTGATCCTGCTCCTCTGCAGCTGCGCCCCAATGAATGGAAGAGGATTGGTAGTTAGGTTTTACTGCTTCGGTCCGCGCAACCCATCCCACGTCCATCACCAGCCAGTTGCTGACCAAGCATTGGAGCAACCCACTCACTGTCCCCTGGCCCTATAAGAGAACGGGCCCACCGGCCATCCAACCTTAGACCGAGCTTGTGCGTGCAAAAGGGATGGACGGTTGTCCAGCCAACAGGGGTAAAAAGGCTAACAGTAAAACCATCCAGTGGTGGAAAACGCCGCTCGTGCAGCAATTGCTCTAGATAGCCAGTTAGCACAGAGTTTTACAAGTAGAATGCAGACACGCCGCATTGTAATTGGATATGAGGAACACATGGTTGCATAGGAATGATGGTGCAGTGGAAATGGAAGTCGCGATGCACCATTTGAATTTCGTACAGGCACTAGTACAAAACAGGGCTTTCGTCACAGGGCAATATTCACATTAGTCTCAGTTCAGTCACGAACCGGACTAATGTGAGCATTGGTCCGGTTCGTGCGGCTAAGGAATTAGTCCCGGTTCACCTGGGCCCTTTAGTCCCGGTTGGTGCCACAAACCGGGACTAAAGGGTGCGATGCCCATTAGTACCGGTTGGTGGCACCAACCGGGACTAAAGGTCTAGGTTGGTGCCACCAACGGTAGTAATGGGTTTTAAGGCATTAGTACCGGTTTATGGCACGAACCGGTGCTAAAGGTCCCATTTTCAAACTCTACCCCCCCTTTCAGTTTTAGAAAAAACAAAAGAAAATGATGGAAATGTCAAAAAAATAAAATAAAATAAGTTTCCCATGTGATATGTAGTCTAGTTGTTGGGAAAATTTACAAATATGAATTTCGACTTTATTTGCAAAATCTCTCTGGAATTTGTAAAATGGGCATTACTTTTGCATACGAACTCGGATTAAAAAGTTTTTTATATGAAAAATCATCTACTCGGAAAGTTACATCCGATTTTAACCGGGGAAACCCCGTTAAACATTTTCAAAATCCTCAAAAACCTAACAGGAAAAAAGTTACGGGGCTTTTAAGATCTGGAGAGGCAAAAAAATTCAAAAAAATTCAAACTGTGGTCAAGCTGTGGTCAAACAATGGTCAAACTAATTATTCTAGAATATTAGTGTTACTAAATAATTATTTCAGTTTTTTTAATTTTGGTCAAATCTGGTCAAACTGTGGTCAAACAATGGTCAAACTAATTATTTCAGAAATATTGATGTTACTAAATAATTATTGTTTTTTAAAACAATAGTTTCAAACTCAAACAGTGAAATGTGTCACTTCATGCTCAAGCTAAATTCCTGAGGGTTAATAGGATTGACATCTTATTATTATCAGGAAAACAACAAGTGCAGACTTGGAAACGAGAGAGAATAGAACCCGGAAGTTAAGCATGCTCAGGCTGGAGTAGTGAGAGGATGGGTGACCGTCCGGGAAGTTAGATGATTTGAAATGATGAGGGATGATTAGAGATTAAAGGATAAATTGAGCAGTGATGAGGGGTGGCGAAGAGGTTAAAATAATTCAGAAATTTGAAAATCAAAAAAAAAATCGCAAAATTTTTTTTCAAAAAAAATTCATAAAATTTCCTTTAGTCCCAGTTGGTATAAGAACCGGGACTAAAGGTGGAGCTCCACGTGGCCGCGGCCTTTAGTCCCGGTTCGTGTAAGAACCGGGACTAAAGGGAGGAGGCATTAGTAACGACCCTTTAGTCCCGGTTCAAAAACCGGGACTAAAGGCCCTTACCAACCGGGACAAAAGCCCCCTTTTCTACTAGTGAGGGGACCGCGATTTCATAGGAATCCTGGAAACATATTCAATTACTTTAATCCAGGATTTATTTCATGCAGATCTTCCAAAAGCTCCACAGAGGCCTAAACTTGCTTAGATGCTACATGCTAGTATTGAGCTCGTTGCTAAATTTTAAATGGGAAATATGTTTAACTGCCATTGTTCCTATGTTTTCCTGCATGTGCTGGTTGCGAGTTTAATTGTAACATGTATTGTTTATTTTCTATGTACATGCATGAAGTTGTCTCGAGAACGGCATTCGTGTGCCAAAATAGCAAAGGGCATTGCTGAGAAGACCAATTTGGTGTGGGAGCCATCAAAGGATTTGAAGCACCTGAACTTGAAGGTTCTCCAAATGTCCGGGTTCGAGGAGGAAGACAAGGTGACAAACTACATAAAGCTAGTCATGGAGCGAACTATGGGGTTGAAGAGAATTGGGCTCCATGGACATTGATGACATTGACCCAAGGACGAGATCCCAGGTGGATGAAGCTCGCAGGCGTCGGATTAAGGAGCGACTCACACATGGGCCCTCCTCATCCGTGGAGATAATAGTATGCTGATGGATCTGGTCAAGGAATGCAGCTGCCGGAGTGATGATTGCGTATGACTACTAGGTGCTGATAGCCTGGTAATGCTTGATTGGTGTCGACCTTGGAGCTTAGCTAAACAGTGTGTACTGCAGTCTAGATGCATGCTTTTCTTTTTAGCATGCACTGTACAATGCCAGTGTCTTGCAACGGGCGTAGAAACTCTAAAGCCTGATCCATGTGCTATTATATACCATAGTTTATATTTAATTCTGATAAACATCTGCTATTATTGTTTTTCAGAGTATGAAGTTTGGACGTTAGAAAAGCTTTCTTAGCGTTCCTTGTCTGATGAAAGAGTAGTGGTTCGTGGAATAATTTGTGGATCATTATTCTTTTTTGAAAAAACATGAATGTTCATTTTTTTTAACTGAATGTTTTATGAAACTTGAATATTTTTAAGGAGAACATTATTTGGACTTTTTTATTGTTAAATTTTGGCCAGTTTTTAGAAAGTGTGAATATATATCGAACTCTGTACATTTTTAAAACTATTTTTACTATGTTGATTTTTTTAGACAGAGTTTATTGCTTGGTTGGGAAGATTCTAATTTATTTTTTCATTATTTAGGCTTGGTCCACATAAAGCACTTCACTTACAGAGAGTAACACACTCTTTTCCTATATATAAAAAAGGGCACACAGACGAACTCATTTCCCTTCACTCGTTTCCCATTCTCAAGTGTCCCCCTGCCACACAGACCAATTATCTAGATTTCTTTCCCTAACTGCTATTATATTCTTTGTTTTATTTTATTTTTGCATCATCATGTCATCATGCCATTAAAACGCAAATAAATATATTGCTTACAGCTTTGATCTATTTAAAATAAGAGAATTCACATGATGGTTCTCTTTATAACCCATGAACATATCCTCCCAATATTATTAGGGAGCTAGAATAAAACATCCCATTAATTTAGGAATCACTCATAAACACACTTGCAATTGAATTTCTTTTGATTCCAAATATTTTAAATCCATGTGATATTCTCCAAATAGTACTTTCAAGTTGTGGTGCTTTGATTTGCCAAATGTCAGCTTGATTTGAATTTATTTGACCCTTCAAGCTTCACCCGCCCCCTTCGAGCTTGTGCCAGATTCTTCTAGATTCCGCTAGATGAGTGGCAAACTCAACGTGCGTGCCAGCAATAGAATCACCTGAAACCATTGTACCTGTGAAGAATTAGATGCGAGGGGAATCGGGACAGCCACAAGTGCCGCATAACTTAATTTGAAGAAAATTATTTTAGCTGAAGACTTTGAAATATGTTCCTTAAGATGAACTCACTGAGAAATTAACTGTACAATACAATTGTTGTGCAAATGCTTGTTTAAAAAAATTGTTGTGCAAATGAGGTATCAGAGAGTCAAGTGCGCTCAGTGAATAATTTCGAAAGAAAGGAATAGATCAAAAATGGGCAAGTGAATAATTTTGAAAGAAAGGAATGGATCAAAAATGGGCAAGTGCTTTAGATCTCGCCTAAAAACAACACTTTGTCTAGGATTGACTTAAGAAAAGATCAAACGCGCGGTAAGAAAACAAAAGAAATTGACAACAGAAACGGTTAATGATTAATGATTATAGACCGACATCTTTGTTAAACTGTGTGCTTAGGTCATTACAAAGATTCTAGCAGAAAGGCTTCAAAGATGGATACTTAAAGTGGTACATCGCAATCAATATGGCTTTATTAAATCTCGGACAATACAAGATTGTCTAGGCTGGGCTTTTGAATACTTGCATCAATGCAAGCACTCTGGCAGGGAAATAGTCATTTTAAAACTTGACTTTGAAAAGCCTTTCGACACTATGGAACACTCTGTTCATTTTAAACATGCTCAAGTGCAAGGGGTTTGATGACAGATGGTGCATGTGGATTAAAATGCTGCTTGACTTGGGATCTTCTTCAATACTTCTCAATGGGATACCTGGCACGGAATTTAAATGCAAGCAGGGGGTGAGAAAAGGGGACCCGATATCATCATTACTATTCGTGTTGGCAACGGATCTTCTACAGTCTTTAATTAACAAGGCCTGGTCGGAAGGGCTCATTACACTCCCAATCAACCAACCCGCATCGGAAAACTTCCCAGTTATCCAATATGCCGATGATACGTTAATTGTCCTTCCAGCCAATCATGATGAGGTCAAAATAATTAAGGCGATACTGGACTCCTACGCCCGAGCTACTGGTCTGAAATTTAATTATGCCAAATCTCAGTTAATGCCAATTAATGTGGCAGCTCAAAAAGCTATGGATCTGGCCAGCATGTTGGAGAAATGCCGTTCACGTATCTAGGGCTACCACTCGGGACTACCAGACCCGCAGTGAAAGACTTGATGCCGCTAGTGGATAGAATCAAACCGAGGTTGACGGGAACTGCTATCTGGCTATCATATGGGGAACGAGTGCAGTTAATCAATTCTGCTCTCTCCTCGCTACTCTCCTTTGCTATGTGCGTACTAAAACTCCCTCTGAAGTTAATAGAGATCTTTGATAGAGCGAGAAGACATTGCTTATGGAGGAAAGAAATTGATAGAGATGCTAAAACTCATTCTCTCGCTGCGTCGAATATGGTCTGCCGCCAACGACGGGTCAACACAAGGGACGTCCTGTTGCGAAAGACCATCATCACATCGGAGGGAGCTTCCTGTCCGATCTGTTCGAGCGGGCTGGAGACGGCGGATCACATGGTGTTCGAGTGCCCTTTCGCCCGATCTTTCTGGGGGGCGGTGGGGGTCGAGGTGGTCGACAAAGGCTATCAGGTGGCCGCGCTCCAGGATCTTGACGTCCGGGGAGTGGTCGGGGATACTGCGTGCGCTACCTTCGCTCTTCTGTGCTGCTGGCAGCTCTGGAAGCACAGGAATGCTGTGGTCTTCCGTGGGGCGGTGCCCTCCCTCGCCCGCCTTCTAGCTTGCTGCAGGGAGGATTCGGCCCTGTGGCGAGGATGACTGAAAGTAGCTGAACGCGCGTGCGTTGACAGATGGCTACAGGTGTTCTCACACCCTGAGAGGTAGCCTGCGCCGTGCTTGGTGGACTGTGTAACCCCCCCCCCCCCCCCCTCCCTCTCTCTCCCTCCCATGTAGATCTCTCTGTCTCCCCCCGGGGGTGTGAATCCAATAAAACAAGAAATTTCAGGTGGAGGGCTTTGCCCCTCCCCCGGTGACCTTCAAAAAAAAAATATGGTCTGCCGCCCTAAGAAAAGAGGAGGGCTTGGTGTCCTAAATTTACAAATTCAAAATAAGGCCCTATTGCTCAAATCTTTCCCTAATAATAAAGCACGGATTGACTCCGTGGGTTCATCATCATAATACGCTTTCTTTTCATGTCATAATACGCTTTTACGATTTGTATAGACAAAATCGTAATATAAACGATGTGGTATTATTAGGGAAAGATAGAACCCGCAGTCCCAGCCCAAACCTTGCTGAACCGTCAGACATCTTCCTGCGCGGTCTGGCCTGGGCCGGCGCGCTTCCTTGGGCCGAGCTGGGCCAGCTACGCATCTTCCTGCGCGATCTGGCCTGGGCCGGCGCGCTTCCCTGGCCGAGCTGGGCCAGCTACACATCCTTTTTTCAGTGAAAGGCAACAATTAGCAAAAAGTTAATAAGAGCCCGTGTGGGATTCGAACGCTGGACCATCCCACTCAAATATAAGGGCGCAACATGGGGGTCCTAGAAACTAATGAACATCTTTTCTACGATTGTCCCTTTGCCATTAGATGTTGGAAGATAATTGGTATCGACTGGAACAATCAGCTGGAAGTGCAACAAAAATATGATCAAGCTAGGGCAAGCTGGCAGAGGCCACTATTCAAAGAAGTGACCATCTTGGCATCCTGGAATATCTGGAAGCAGAGAAATAAAGTGGTGGTTGATGGTGAGACGGCCACCCATTTTGACTGGCTTAGGAAGCTCAAGGAAGACTTTGTGATTTTGCGCTATAGAATCAACTCTCAAAACCTGACCTTTTTAGAAGGATTCAGGAACTCTCTTACAACATAAACACACTCCTCTCTCTAGTAGGCTTTGTAGTTACTCTGAGAGGGACTGCCCAAAGGGCTTTCCTCATTTCCTGTAATATCCATGTAAAACCCCATGTTGATTTGTTAACCTTCGGTTAACATATTTATAAAAGCAACAATAGGAGTCTCCTGCTGTTTTCATTGCTCAAAAAAAAGAAAACAAAAAGAAAAGTTACCGCGAGATGAACTAATGAAATGCTACTAAGACGAGGAGCACACGGATCGTTCGTCTTGCCCTAACTCAGCGAGAACCACCGGCTACAGTGACAGCAGTGGAAGATGATCCGTGCGTCTAAAAGGAATGCGAGGACTTAGAACTAGCGGTCGTGAATCATGTCCTTTTCCATCGAACACGAGGCAAAGGTGATTCAACACTGGATAGAGTTCCTGCGCGCGAGATGGAGCTCAAGGCAAGAGAGGAAGGAACTGACTAAGTGAGCATGATGACGTCTATCTATAGACCAAGTGGGTTCTCATGACGGCGCCATTCCAAATACCACAGATAATATGTGCTGACAGTTGAGATCATGGATACATATTTTTTTTAAATGGTCACCGGAGGGGAAAGGCTCCCCACCTGAATATATTTCAAAAAGGGGTGAAATGTTTACAGAACTCACGCAGTGTGAGAGGAGAGGAAATCACGCCACAGCCCGGCGTGATCCTTAAGTAATGCCATCCTGAGACGGTGAGACCAAAGAATAAGGTCATCTAGAATCGCTTTGATCGTACCTCTCGCATCAATCTCGAGACTCTGGAAAACTTTTTTGTTCCTAGCATCCCAGATTTTCCAGAGAATGAGAAGTAGCAAGAAGGGATGGATTGTGGTCGGCAGAGCAGGCGGCCCGGCAGAGGTGAAGAACTCAGCGATCGGAGAGAACTGAGGTTGAATAGCGGTAGCACGCCAAACCCTGCGAGCCGCTGGACAAGTGAAGAAGAGCTGGTCACGATCCTCCACCGCGTTGTTACAACGAGGACAGATGTCGGAGCTTAGGATGTGCTTCTTGCGCAGGTTCTTCTTGGTGTTCAGGCGATCCAAATAAAATAACCAGCCGAAGATCATAACTCTCTTCGGCACCCGTGAGTCCCAAACCAAGGCAAGGACTTGGTCGTTGAGCTGGGTGGATAGGGCAGCATATGCGCCTCGCGTGGTGAAATTTTCGCCATTCAGCAGACTCCTAGTGTCCGGTTCCTGTGAGGTAGACACATCCTGCAACAAAGAGTTGAGAGAGGCAAGTTCTGCGACCGCAGTATTGGTTAGTCGATTACGAAGAGCAAGATCAATCCCTTCCTGTAAAATGTTAGCTACTAGGGCATTTTGTTTGGTGTGGTGGGAGAAGAGAGCAGGGTAAATGATAGCCAGAGGCTCAGGCAGAAGCCAACGATCTAACCAAAAGAAGATGGACTGTCCATTACCAATGAAACAGTGAGAAATCTCTCTTAGGCTCTGCAACTGTTTATATATAGTTTTAGGAAGGAAGGAGCTGTTACTACCAAAACCAATGTGAAGTGGCGAGTGGTGTAAGATCCAATCCTTTTAAGGAAGGTTGGTGGAGTGCATGAACTTGTAAGCAAATTTCAGCAGTAGACAAAAATTTTGTGCACGTAAGTTTTTACACCTAGACCACCTGCGACTTTTGGAGTGCAAACCTTATCCCAAGCTACCAGGCACTTAGCCCCAGAGCAAATCTCATCATTAGACCAGAAAAAGGTACGTCTGCGTTTATCAATGGCTTCAAGAACATTAATAGGGAGAGAAAAGCAGAGCATGAAGTAGGTGGGCAGGCTATCTAGGACGGCTGACAACAAGACGAGTTTACCACCGCGAGAGAGAAGGAGGGCAGCCCAGCCAGAGAGATAGATATCACATCTGTCGATGATTGGTTGGAAGGCCGACGGGGGCAGCTTGTAGGGGGAGAGAGGGAGCCCTAGATAGGTTTGGGGGAAGGAGGAGATGTTAGTGGCTAAGTCAGAGGCCATTTTAGTGGTAAGCTCCGAGTCCACATTAAGTAGGATGAAGGTGGTTTTACGAAAGTTGATTTGAAGACCTGTGGCAGCTGCAAAGTTATCTAGGGTTCGCTTCAGGTGCGAGGCAGATTAGATGGCGAGTGCCTCATCTGAGCGGAATATAGTGGAACGATCCTGGAATACAGCAGCCAGCACATATCAGGACGAGCATGGTCGGTACAGACTTTAGCATCATATGAACCTGGGAGCCAAAATGAATACCCGCCAATGCACAATGCCTAGCTATGTCAGTTCTTTGTTCTGACAAGTGGAAAGAGAAAATGTGGAAAATGCACATAGTTTACATCTTGCATTACCTGTGTCTAGCAATCCCGATGCTGGGTTGCACAAATAAAGATGCAGCCCAAATGTGGAAAATGTACATAATATACATCTTGCATTACCTGGGTCAGGAAATCCCGATGCAACTGGGTGCGCAGATAAAGATAGCATGCGAGCCCAGGCCGCATTTTGCATTTCCAATATTTCAAGGGCTCTGCATATTCGGCACGCCAGAAAGGGACGCATTTTGCATTTCCAAAATTTCAAGGGCTTTGCATATTCGGCACGCCAGAAAGAGCACTTCTACGGAAGTCACATTGGACTCCTTGCTAGAGCATGGAAAACCTTGTTGATGGATCTTCGAAACTTCTCTGGTCCTTGAACCAATATTGGCTAGAAAGGTGAGGGCATTTGCAACATAACAGCCAACCCCAACGCTGGAGCTTCACCCTGAAGAGCGGAGCCAATATGGAAGGTGGTAGCTTGAACAAATCTTGCACCATAAGTGGATGGGTTGTGGAGCAACACTCCCAGCCCTGCTACTATTCCTGCAACAGAAGGAACAAAAGTTGCATCGCAGTATGCTTGTGGACCTGCAGGCAAATATCATGGCAAGATTAACACAGCATTAGAGTTTGTCTCCAGAAAGGTGTTGGAGCTGCCACACGCAGCTCCCCTTCCACCTCACGTTGCATCTCACAACACACTCAAGAAAAATGGAGACAAGTGTTTTGGCGTCATGCTGCCTCTCACAGCTCGACCTTTTCTTTCTGCCTCTTCAAATAAATATGATTACAGAATATATAGCAGCCCATCTCAGACCACTACCTCCTAAACGCACGCCATACTCCAACACAATGACACAATGACCAACATGCACATGCACATGACTGGATAACAAGCTCCACGAACTAACTGGCTGACGCATCAACGATTCACTCGTCTGGGAACACTGCAGGACGTTGGCTCTAGGACTGGATCACACAGGTTGTCACGCTCCACCTCCGGCCGCATTGCACGGCTAGCTCCGCATCCCACCTCCTGTATGCTCAAGTGAAGTTCAACCTGGATACAATGCCCTAGACCATCTCGACTACATGCATGTACGAAATCAAACTAAAATGCAGATACATGGAATCAAGATTAAAGCCAACAGGACCGACAAGAATCAGCAATATCAGAGCTACAGGAGAGATAGCCGAGGAAGCATGAAGAACCTGCACAATGGACCAGCTTGTTTAATTAAGAAGCAAATCACTCCTGGATTTCCATAAATGAGAGCATGGAAATGATTTAGCAACAGAGATACCAGGATGATTAGAATTAAGCATGGAGGAAATATAGAGGCGCCAGGAGCAAAAACATCTGATCTAAAGCCTAAATAAGAGAACCAGACTGGTCTAGCAAAGGGGCAATGGAACATATGAGCATCTGATTCACGGAGGCATCGGATAGGATGCATCCTTTCAAAATATGTCTAGATGCTCTCTTACCAGTTGCTAAACCCCACCTTATAAGTCTCCATGCAGAAGGGCTTGAGGGATGGTTTGATCCTTCCAAGATGCATTAGGAGTATGATTTTCTTGATACGAAGGACCACAAGTAGATGCGCGGATTCCAGCCATGGCTCCTGCACAGATGTTTTGTATGCACTTTTTGAGGAGCATTGAGCATAAGGAGAATGTTTCCAGCACATTTCATCATCAAAGTTAGCATTAATAATAGACTAATAGGTATCTGCATAACTTATTAATAAGCACAATTAGAAATTTTGTCGATACCCCAACTTTTAGAACCATCAAACCGTAGATATTTTGTAGTGCTAGGGCAACCAGGACACAATGATGTTGACATAAGCTTCACTTTCCATCAGCAATTTGCATTCCTGAAGATTCAATAATGTCGGGTAAAACATTAAGAACAGAGGCACAGAAGGCAGACTTGGGTAGAGAATTTTTTTGCTTTTCAAATGTGCCAATTTGAAGATCGCTGATATGAAGGTTTAGATGAATGGTTTTTCTGAATTGCTGTCAACCAGAACTTTCTAACAATAGAAGTTAGATATGATTTTCTTACTGAGCAAATGTTTGACATGTGGTAAAAAAGAATAGAACAAAACACATATTTGATTTAGGTAAACCTACCTGCATAAAACAATCTATTAGCCTTGTATCCATTTAACACTACTTTAAGTTTGTCAATAAGAAGGTATTAGCAGATGATTAGCTTTTCCCTGGAAGAACATTAGATGAGTAATAGAAAAGACCCATATCAGGGGCTGGAAAATAATATTAAGTGGAATGTGGCAGATTAAACTAGAGTTGTACTAAGAAAGATATATTTGTTCCAGTTAGGGGTCCGACCTGAGAAAGTGGAAAACTGAGGAAGCACCTGGCCTATGGCTTGGGCGCTTAAACCTTGAACCTAGTCCTTACCCTAAACTTAACTCTATACTTTTTCTTTACTATTCCATCAATCTTTCCAAATGAAGTAAATCGTTTTTTTAGTCTCCATCATTTACTCGCCCTTTTTCTTCATTTTGATTTAAAGGTTCTCCCCCCGGGAGCTGAGGAGTTCTGGCAAGGGCAGCCCCCTTTTCCAGATCAGGGAGTTCATCTAATGATTCATCAACTGATGAATCGGATCTCGACACGAATTGTGATGAGTTAACTGATGAATCAGGGAGTTCATCTGATGATATGGACTGCTCTGAAGGTACCCCCCCCCCCCCCCTGAAGGGAATGAAAGCCGTCTGATAATCTTTCTATAGGTTCCCCGAAGAGAATGGAAGAAGTTCCCTCAAGTGCTCCACAAGATTATCTCAGAGTTGGTCATGGCTTCTCAGTTCTCGATCCTTGTCTTTGGTTCATATTTGCTCCATATCAATGGTTGGACGTGCAACCCATTGTAGTCATAGTCAAAGCTCCTTGGTTGACCTCTCTCATCCTCGATGATCATTTTGTGCAAGATCAAACATGTTGCCATGATCTCCCACAGTAACTTTTGGTCCTAGTACTCAACAGGGCCACTGACAATAGCAAGGTGATTTTGTAGCACCACAAAAGCTCTCTCAACCTCCTTTCTCGTAGCTTCTTAGCACATTGCAAAATAAGATCTCTAAATGCCCTCCGGGCGTCGAATTGTCTTCAAAATTGTGGCCCAATGAGGGTATATGACATATATAAAGTAGTAGCCTTGTTGTAATGGTGGCCATTGACAACTTAGTTGCAAGGTGGAGTGTGGTCGTGGATACTAACCTCTTCTTTTTCGAGAAAACACGAGTCAATAAGGGTTTGAGCCACCAAGCATTGAGAGATCGGTCGCCGTGGGGCGAGTGACAGGGTATCCTCAGCCAGCTCAGGATCTCGTACCAAACTTGCGAAGAGAAGGGGCACGCTAGGAGGAGGTGGTGCATGGTCTCTGGTCCTTGGTCGCATAGGGGCAGCTTGTGGGGTGCTGCAGGCCATGGCGGAGAGGCGATCCGTGGTCCAACACCAATCAAGATGGGTGAGCCAATGGAAGAACCTGAGACGCAGCGGAGCCCAACACTTCCAGGTAAGCTTCGAAGCATTGCAGGTGGTGGAGTCATGGAACGTGGCCATATAGGCAGATTGCGCAGAGCCGCTCAAGTTCAAATTCTAGAGTAGGCAATCTGCCTCGATGGAGAGCGTCGTTTTCTCTATCATGTGCCAGAGCCGAAGGTATTGGCCTATACCATGGAGGCCGATGGTGTCGTGCATGTCATGCGCCCATCGGTTAGCCTATAGGTCGTCTGCAGCTTGCGGCGCTTTAGGATGCAGGCTCACTTGAGCGGTGTAATCTCGCGGACAGAATGCTGGCCAATCCAGTGGTCCTCCCAAAATAGGGCCTGTTGGCCGTTGCCAATCTGCATGGTGGTGGAAGCGAAGAAGGCATGTTCCTCGGCGGTAAACTGCAGGTTAAGGCCACCCCATGCCTTGGCGATGTCGGTGAGGCTGAACCAAAGCCAACGCATGTGAAGCACATGCGAAGCGCAAGGATGGTGCGCTCTAGGTCATGGCCGCCAAGGACACCAAGCGAGATTGGCTGCGAGACGCACCGCCAATTAACGTGGCAATTGCCACCATTTGCTACCGCGCGTCCCGCCTAGAGAAATACTCTCTGGATTTTCTCGAGCGACTTGATGGTCTTCTTTGGGAGCGCTAGCACGAGTAGCTGATGTATAGGGATCGCGCCCAGCACGACCTTGGCGAACGCGAGGCGGCCGGCCTTGTTCATGAGTCGTGCCTTCCACCCTGGGTGCATAACGGCGGTCCTGTCGACGACGGGTTGTAGCTGAGCCACGGTGGGGGCGCTTTATCATTACTGGATGCCCGGATAGGTGATGGGCAAATCGATAATGGGGCAACCTAGAAGGTCGACAACGGGTGCTACATCGTCAGGGTTGTAAAGAGGGCGAAGCTTTTCAGGAAATTAACCTGAAGGCCCGAGGCACGCCCAAACAGCTGAAAATATCTACCTGTGAAGGGTGGAAAAAGAGGATCACGTTGTTCGCATATAGCGAGACGACAAAGATAAGGCGCCAAGGGTGGAGCTGTTGCAGCATGCCTAGCTCGATGGCGCGACCCAACAGACGACCTAGCATGCCCATCGCGAGGACCAAAAGCTGGGGCAACATAGGGTCGCCCTGTCGAAGCCAGCGTCGATGCCAAAATGGCCGGGCCGGGCTCGCCGTTTAGGAGCACCTTGGTGCTGGCCGACTAGAGAAGAATGGCCAGCCAGTCCACGAATCCAAAGCCATATTGGCACAGGACCTCGAAGAGAAACGACTAGGTCCCCGCGTCGAAGGTGTGTGCCAGGTCCAATTTCATCAACACGCGAGGGGCTCCAAGTTTGCGGAGTACTGCCGCATAAGGACAAAATTGCCATGCAAGCTGCGCCCCAGGATGAGCGCGTTCTAGTTCGCGCTGACAAGGGCATTGAGCTTGGGTGCGAGGCACAACGACAGTACCTTCACGAAGATCTTGGCGACGAGGTGGGTCAGGCTTATGGGCCTGTAATTGCCTAGGCCAGGAGCATCGGCGCGCTTGTGTAGCAGCATGAGGAGCGCCTGATTCAAGCAGTTGAATCCTCGGCCCCGCAGTGCAAAAAGTTGTTGGGAAACGTCAACGAGGTCTTGTTGGACGGTGGGCCAGCAAGTGCGAAGGAATTTAGTGGTGAAGCCGTTGGGGCCCGAAGCCTAGCGCAGGCGTAGCGGTTTCACAGCTTGCCTGATTTCCTCTGCATCAAAGGGTGCATCAAGGTCGTCAAGGTTGGCGGGCGTGATGAGCGCCGAGAGGTCCAGGGTGCACTCTCAGGGCACCGCGGAGCCAAAGGCATCAAAATGTGCATAGGCCGCCGCAACCATGTTGCATGGATCCGTGATCACATCCTCTTCCGACGTTAGGTTGTGTACTCGGTTCTTTTGTTGCCGATACGTGCAATGACGGTGGGAGGACGTGTTGGCGTCGCCGTCCTTGAGGGACGCGAGGCGAGCACGTTGACGAGTGAAGGTACGCTCCAGGGATGCAAGACCAAGATAGGAGGCCTTGATTTTTCGCCTGAGCCATTCCTCGTGCGGGGACAAAGCCTAAGGAGAAGCTCCCAAGAGATCAAGAGTTTGAGGCGCACTTGTCGACGGTCCGCGAGCTCTAGCTCGTGAGCTTGCACATTGTGGCTTGCATGCCTAGCATGAAGCGTTAGAAGGGGGTCAGCGTGATTGACATAGTGCCATGCTTCTGTGCCGATATCTTGAAAACCATCGAGGGGCGCCCAGAAGTCCACAAAGGGGAAGTGTCGGTTGGCGGATCAAGCATGATGGGGCTGTGGTCGGAGATGACGGAGGTGAAGCAACGGAGGTGGCACTTACCATGCAGCTCCTCCCAATCCGTGGTGCAGAGGACGCGATCAAGGTGGATGAGGGTCGGGGGCGATTGCTTGTTCGACCAAGTGTAGTGGCGTCTTTTGAGCGCAAGGTCGTTAAGCACGCGCCGGAAGTGACCCAAAGCTGACGAGGATCAACAGTTGACATGCCCAGGAGTCAAGAGGGCGAAGACAATCTCCTTGGTAGCAACAGCAAGGAAGTCACCGAGGGTCCAGGTTGTCGTCACAGCAGCATGCGGGCGAGAGCGATACGTTGTGATCGGGGGCGAAGCGAAACACATGGTGATTCTCTGCGGAGAGGAACCTAGGCCGGCTTATGGGCTTTCCATGGAGGGTTGTTGCTCTTGCTGGACTTTAGGTGCAGCATGTCCCCGTGATGGGCCGCTGGAGAAAGGCCCTGGCTCAGCTCTTCTACAGTGGAAGCATCCAGAAGCTCCTCGTCCTGGCCAGACGACAAGGTGCGCTTCGTTGTTTGAATCTCTATCGTGCCATCCCACGAAGAGGAGCAGGTCCCCGTGGACAGGTCAGCCAGGAATGCAACACATCAAGGGTTCACGGAGTCGAAGCGTTGCTTTGCCACGACAACGAAAATCGGCCTCGAGGACCATTGCTGGCGAATCAAGAACCTCGTTGTCTAACCACGGGTGGCCCATGGAGCTATCCTTGTCCCCATGCTCACTAGGATTGACCAAGTATGGCACGATGTCTACGTGGCCGGGATCACGTGCGCTCGACGACAAGGGCGGCGGGTCCAAGGCAAGGCACGAGGGGTTCACCGATAGGCGATGGCCATCTGGTGCAGGATCATGCACCTAGGTCGTGCAAGCGGGCCAGCGAACAAAGAGGCAGCTTTTGTAGCACGCCTCTTCTTTCCATTGCACTTTCCCCTTCTGGAAACGTGGCGAAAACAGCAAGGCTTCTCCACCAATGGGCAATGGTCATCTGGTGCCGAACAATGCACCTAGGCCGTGCGAGAAGGCCAGCAAACAAAGAGGCAGCTTCTGTAGCACGCCTCTTCTTTCCACCACACTTACTCTTTTTGGAAACGCGACGAGAACGCCAGGGACCACCTATGGCAGACCAGTGCTCCATCGTACGTCTCGAGGCGCGATAAGGAGGCGGTGACACCATCAACACGTGTATGGTGGTTAGTAGCTTTCTAGCCAGCAGAATCGACGACCCTGCCATCGGCGCGGCCGTCGGGAGCGCCATACATGCGGCGTCACTTACGGCTGTGGCGGTGGCTGGGTTGCGCCTGAAGGAAATATGCCCTAGAGGCAATACTAAAGTTATTATTTATTTCCTTATATCATGATAAATGTTTATTATTCATGCTAGAATTGTATTAACCGGAAACATGATACATGTGTGAATACATACAAACAGAGTGTCACTAGTATGCCTCTACTTGACTAGCTCGTTAATCAAAGATGGTTATGTTTCCTAGCCATAGACATGAGTTGTCATTTGATTAACGGGATCACATCATTAGGAGAATGACGTGATTGACTTGACCCATTCCGTTAGCTTAGCACTTGATCGTTTAGTATGTTGCTATTGCTTTCTTCATGACTTATACATGTTCCTATGACTATGAGATTATGCAACTCCCGTTTACCGAGGAACACTTTGTGTGCTACCAAACGTCACAACGTAACTGGGTGATTATAAAGATGCTCTACAGGTGTCTCCGAAGGTACTTGTTGGGTTGGCGTATTTCAAGATTAGGATTTGTCATTCCGATTGTCGGAGAGGTATCTCTGGGCCCACTCAGTAATGCACATCACTATAAGCCTTGCAAGCATTGTAACTAATGAGTTAGTTGCGAGATGATGTATTACGGAACGAGTAAAGAGACTTGCCGGTAACGAGATTGAACTAGGTATTGAGATACCGACGATCGAATCTCGGGCAAGTAACATACCAATGAGAAAGGGAACAACGTATGTTGTTATGCGGTTTGACCGATAAAGATCTTCGTAGAATATGTAGGAGCCAATATGAGCATCCAGGTCTACATTGTTCTCGAACCCGTAGGGTCCGCACGCTTAAAATTTCGGTGACGATTGTATTATGAGTTTTTGTGTTTTGATGTACCGAAGGTAGTTTGGAGTCCCGGATGTGATCACGGACATGACGAGGAGTGTCGAAATGGTCGAGACATAAAGATCGATATATTGGACGACTATGTTCGGACACCGGAATGGTTTCGGGGAGTATCGAACATATACCGGAGTACCGCGGGGTTACGGGAACCCCCCAGGAGTTTAATGGGCCAAGATGGGCCTTAGTGGAGAAGAGAAGGGGCGGCTAGGGCAGGCCGCGCGCCCCCTCCCCCTCTAGTCCGAATTGGACAAGGAGGAGGGGGGCAGCGCCCCCCTTTCCTTCCTCTCTCTCCTTCCCTTCCTTTCCCCCTCCTACTCCAACTAGGAAAAGAGGGAGTCCTACCCCCGGTGGGAGTAGGACTCCTCCCTGGCGCGCTCTCCCCTGGCCGGCCGCCTCCTCTCCCCTGGTCCTTTATATACGGGGGCAGGGGGCACCTCTAGACACAACAATTGATCTCTTGATCTCTTAGCCGTGTGCGGTGCCCCCCTCCACCATATTCCACCTCGATCATATCGTAGCGGTGCTTAGGCGAAGCCCTGCATCGGTAGCAACATCATCACCGTCATCTCGCCGTCGTGCTGACGGAACTCTCCCGTGAAGCTCTACTGGATCGGAGTTCGCGGGACATCATCGAGCTGAACGTGTGCTGAACTCGGAGGTGCCGTACGTTCGGTACTTGGATCGGTCGGATCATGAAGACGTACTACTACATCAACCGCGTTGTGCTAACACTTCTGCTTTCGGTCTACGAGGGTACATAGACAATACTCTCCCCTCTCGTTGCTATGCATCACCATGATCCTATGTGTGCGTAGGAATTTTTTTGAAATTACTACGTTCCCCAACAACGCCATGCCCGCATTCAGCCACGCCATCATCACCTCCAGGCGCATCATTGCTCGGGCCTCCGCCATTGCCAGCATTGGCCGAAGCAGGGCGGCCAGCCACAGCTCTGGTGAGGGTGCGGATGGTCGACGGCAGGCCATGATTGCGGGCGAGGACAGACTCCGCAATCTCCAGGATGGTCTTGCGACGGATGCAAGCCGAATCATGCATGCGCGCTGTCAGCCGGAATATGGCAAGGTCAGCGTGCGACCACGTGCTCAGGTGCAGCCGCTCGACCCAGCAGCTGCTGCCAAGAAGGTGCCCAGCGGTTGACAGGTGCCACGCGTGCGTTGGGATGTCGTGAAGCTCCACCTGGATATTGTGCTCGAAGGAGCTAGCTTGTTCAATGGATGGAGCGACAGAGTGAAGCCAGGGCTCGACCATTGATGAACATGGGCTAGCCATTAGCTCACTAGTGAAGATGAGTAAGTCCTCCATATGATACACATGGGCAGTGAAGTCGTCGGGTAGGAGGTCTTCAACTTCGTCTAAGGTGATAATCGGCCTGGTCCTGATGATGGAGGCCACCATCCACGCCATGACACAATCTTGACCTCCTCCATCTCCACAGAGCGCGACAAGATGACTCGCAGCGAGTCGACGGGATAGGCCGAAGGTAGGAGCATGGGGCGGTGTAGGGGGTGGCGTTTAGTGGTGCAACGCCATCCGAGGCAAAGCGACTTGGGGCGGCAATGCAAGGGGGCATGCAAAGCACACTACGACAGTACTTCAAGCAGGCACAAGAATCGTGGTCGACGAAGAGAGAGCGGCACCAACGGATGTCATTTGTGCAATCACACGGTGGGTGGCTAGGGTCAAGGCAGCCGAAAGCAGAGGCCGGCAGTCTTCTCTGGGGACGGGCTCCGACGACACTGCTGGAGCGGGGGCTGGGGGCGGCCTCGCGTTGCACTCGTCGGCATAGGCTTTTGCACCGCGACAGCTGAAAGCTACCCGTGTCGACCTCTGCGCCTCCATTGACGCGGTGCACCTCAGAGCAAGGTTCCAGGCGAGCTGAGGCGGGAACACGCCGAGGAGCCAGAACTATGCCTAGCTCAAGGGGGGGGCGACGTAGTTGTAGGACCGAGGAAAGGACTACCTCGAAGTCCATCTTGTGCGCACCGGCGGGGCTGAGGTTGAGGTCGCCAGATCTATTGCGAAGGGACGCCATGGGGCCAAATGGGTGGGGAGGGCGGGGAGTGGAGGGCTACCGACGAGAATATGTCGATAGAGAGGCTGGTGGGCGGGGGTTGGGTTAGGCTAAGCTAGGAGGGAGCGGAGCGGAGCCATCAGGTTTTTGCACCGCGAGAGCTGAAAGCCGCCTGTGTCAACCTCCGCGCCTCCATTGACGCGATGCACCTCAAAGCAAGTTCCCAGGCGAGCGGAGGCGGGAACGCGCCAAGGAGCCGCAATTGTGCCTAGCTCGGGGGAGGGGGCGACGTCGTTGTAGGACCGAGCAAAGGACTGGCCCTCGAAGTCCATCTAGTTGTGCGTGCTGGCGGGGCTAAGGTTGAGGTCGCCAGAGCTATCACAAGGGGACGCCATGGGGCCGCATGGGCGGGGAGGGCTAGGAATGGAGGGCTAGCGGCGAGAATATGCCGGCAGCGAGGCTAGTGGGCGGGGGTTGGGTTAGGCTAAGCTAGGAGGAAGGGAGCGGCGCTATGCCTCAAACATGCACGACCTCCTCTTCAAGGTCAAGTACATGGGCATGGGCCTTATGTGCCAGCCTAGATATGGGCTCACAAGCAACACTTCCCCTTAAGAGGGGCGATCGATATCTATCATTCCCATCTTGTCACACACCAAGCTGAATTCTCTATTCTAGTCCTTTAGTCAAGCAATCTGCAATTTGTTGCCCTGAACTCACATACTCACTCTTGATAATCGAACATCTAGTTTTTCTTTGATGAAGAATTTGTCAATCATGTTGAACTGGGTTGTTTGCTAAGTTAATTGCCAACTTGTTATGCCATAAATTCATATAAATGGTATACCACCAGCCACTATGGACTGCAACACTGTCGTGCCCAGTACCTCGCATCTCTGCGCGGCCACAGAATGCACATAAATTTTAGAACGCTACGGGTGATGACCCTTAGTTGCACAACATTAAGACATGTACTGCATGGTTAATACGAGTCCCAACATCATTTATGTCGTAGGCATCATGAGCCGACATACGGAGCAACCATGGAGCAAATCCTTGCATGTAGCTCAGAATAAAAATGGCATTTAGCCACAAAAATTGCCTTATTTGTTAGCATGTTTATTGTTGCTAATCGCCAACGACAAAATCGGCACACTAGCAAAACAAATCATGCTACCAAACAACCGCTTGAAACCGACATGATCACTCATAGTCAAACCAAACCGGTTTAGTAGGCATGTGTAGGGACCCGACCTAGCTGACTGGACTGCCCATTTGCATACAATAGCGATAGCATGATCAGTTTGTCGATGATTACAACCAAATTGGTATCACAAGTTACATCCATACATACCAAATACTTTTACATAAGTACGGCCATTATGGCAAAGTCTTAAACATAAACATAGCTCAAGGACGAAATATCAAGCAAGTCTGAATCAAAAACTTCAAAGATGTCTTCGAACCCTAACCAACATGTCTTAACCCTATAGGTAGTTGACAAGAACACCTTAGCTTGCATGGATGTTGTAAACTCCTTCTGGTATTGGTCTCTCCTCCATGTCTGGTCATCAATTATTAAAAGCCAGATGAGTACACTGAATGTACTCACAAGCAACCAACAAGGATGCTATACGAAATGTATACTAGAAGACAAAGTAAAAAGGAGGGGTCACTATACTATTTTCCATTTGTTGCAGAAAGATAGATTCCTGTTGCAAAACACTAGGTTGTAAAGAGACGTATATTTTTCGTCCTACTACTCTTTGCATAGTAAACATTCCGTCCTTCAAATCTAAAACCAGAGACCTTGCACCCTTAACTTCTCAAACCAGACAAATTTGGTTCCTCGGCTCAGCAAACCCAGTATTGTTGCAGACACAACATGTTTTTCCTGGTCTTCTTCCACATGGAAATAGTATCTCTCCTGCTAATCACATTTCTTTCTTTCTCGTCCAAACTCTATTTGTCATTTTACCAGGCACCTTGCACGCGCCTGCAACATTTCCAGACAGTGCTCGACAACATCTTCTGCGGCGATGGCCAGTGAGAGCAATGCAACAAGGAGGCGAAGGATGTTCGAATAGCGACCAAGTGCAGCATGCTTCATGTCCACCACACCACAACACGCTCGTACCCCGAACTCCCGCTTCGTCAACTCCCACGCGTGACCCTTCCTCTACCCCCGCGCCGCCATTGTCTTACATACACGGGCTCCTACGGACCTCTGTCCACCTAGTGCAGCGACACTTACCGTGAAGTGTCAACATCCCTCGACAGGCTTGGAAGCGGCAAGCTCGTGCTCCCGCGACAGCTTCACGATGCCCTGCAGCAACCGCCTTCACTCGCTATGCACCTCCTCACCATGTGCCCTGTCCACAAGCCGTCGTGGCGCCATCAGCACCAGAGGCGGTGGCGGCTCGGAGGCATACCCGTGTAAGCGTTCTCGTCGAGACGCAACGCAACCAACCAGAGTTGTCCTCATCCTCATGTTAGGCAACATGAGCACGCATAACTCCCACATGTTGAGCGCGCCGTCGTCGTTGCTCACCTCGCTCGCATTGCCATAGCACCATTTATCCTCGAGGGGGCATGCGCCAAGGCGGCGGCTTTAGTGGCAGCATCATCTCCTCCCGCGCGCACAACACGTCTGTGCTGCTCTTGGGCAGGCCAGGGCAAAATGGCACCAGCGTTCACAATAGTGGGGTGGTGAGCCGAGTAGAGGCAGCAATGTGGGCGAGCAATGGGAGGATGATGGGAAGGGAGGATCTCGAGCGCACACTAGGTGTTCAAGAAAATGTCGCGATGGGGATGTGTACATTTGGGGTCAAAACACACCATGTCATCATAGATACCGCTTAGAACAAGTCGGAGGACCGAACTTGTCCGGTCTGAAAAATTAAGGGTGCAAGATGTCTGGTTTTAAAGTTGAGGGACCAAATTCATACTTCGCAAAGAGTTGGGGGACGAAAAATATACTTTTCTCGATAATGGTTAAAATGACATTTCTTACAACATTACTATGTCATCATTAACCAAGTAATAATCGTTTCAATCTCTATTCATGGAATGGAATACAAGTCTTTCAGTCCACATCTGGCATATAAGTGACACATCTCCAACTCCATGTGTTCAATACACACCACTATGGTACCCTCCCAAGTTTCCTATTTTGAAATCAAAGACATCCACAAGTCTAGTGTGACCTCACTAGTTATCCTTGATCATGTACACGACTATCGACAAGACACAATATGATCATGCCAGCCATGTCGTGCCATAGGTGTTTGCAACCCAAGAACAATACATAACTTATCCCCTACTCAATGTTAACACAGAACCTGCTTAATGGGGTACTGCCCTCAACACTAGGCTCGACACAAATATTTAGCAACTAGCCAGAACACACGCCACTCCCAAAGAAGGGGCTGCTATCATCAATACATTTTCAATGAGACCCATCATTGTGTCCAGATAACCATATCATCAATCACGAAGGTCCTATCCGAGAGCCAACATACAATCTCCTGCACGGTTCCCTACTCTACCAGGGGTCCTATGCTTGGCCAAACGAGGTACTCACACATGTATGGTTTGGGTAGGACCGAGACTTAAGGTTTTGTAAAAGATCCTCTGAATCATTCTACACTTCAAAAACCTCCTTTCTAGAAACCTTGGCCACTAAATGGCCCCCAAGAGTAGTAAAATCATGCAAGTCTTAATTAGTGATTCTCACATGTCCTATGATTTTATGTGCCAAGCATGTCCAAACTTGTTACTATTAGTCTCTAAATCCCACCTATTTGGGTATGAACAGTGGGCGGGTGTCAATACCTAAGTGGCAAGGATTATTATTATCAATTCCCATGTTTTTTGCGTTTAGGTACAATAGGGCATAGCAAATAACATTTATAGGGAATTAAGTAATGTAACAATAAAAATAATAGTGGTTCAACCATGGGATCAACATGATCGGACGGGGTTCTTACCTGGTTTGGCAAAATCTTCAAAGTCCTTAGGACCATCATCAAAATTCTACACAATGGTTTCCTCTAATCGCAGATAAGAGGAAGAATTAGAAATAATAAACTAATCCCAAAATAATGCAAAAAAAATTGGTATTGTTGGGTTGAGTGATGAATTCTATGAATGTACAAATAATAAATCACTAAATTGGCTTAAATATGGGAGATATTAATGTTCTTTTGTTTTCGTTCTTGAGTAAAAAATTATATGCGTTAATCGGTGAACAATCACCATGTAGCCTTAAGTTAAACCCTCTATATTACTATAAACGATGACACAATTTATATTACTATAAAAAGATGACACAATTTATATTACTATAAATGATGACATGATGACACGTGGAACTAAACAAATGTTACACTTTTTCAAACAGGGAAAGTATTTCAAAGGGGTACGCTTTTAGTAACGATTTGAACCTACTAGGTGGGTTCCACCGGTCAGATTTAAACCATTACACAAGCTCGTTGAAAGTAGGACCCATTAGTAATAAGTATGATGGTGGTAGAGAAGAGCTCATCAAAGTTCTACCTAGCGGTTGAATGATGACAAGCTAGGCTATGGGAGCAAGCATGTCGTCAAAAAAGGCTCAACACCGACTAGTGATGGTTGGGAGTCACGACATGGAGCATTACAACAATTAGGTGGCAAGGTCAAACATGGGCTCGTCGATGAGCTATCTTTCTCATAACCGATGAAGTAAAACAATGAGGGCAATGACCAGGGAGCTAGGGGTCAAAGGGATCATGGATTTCAAACTAGAGCCGGCGAGAACTTTGTCAGACTAGGTTAATTCACCAAATGTATAGATGTTCAGCCAGTACACATGGCATGGTCCATGGGTGCAGTGGAGGAATTCAGGATGCACATTCAACGAGGTTGAGTGATAGGATAGTCAACTCGTGTGTGGGTGGGTGGGGGGGGGACACAAAGGCGAAAGTGTTGGACATAGTCCAAGCGGATGTAGAAGGGAGTGGGGAAGTTGCGCACGACTAGAGTGCCCGCGGCAGAAGCAAAGTGGATTATTGGGAACATTGAGTTGAGAAACACACACACAGGGCTAATTAAGCTAGTGGGCCAAGGATGCTCGCGACATGTACTGGCAGAGCATACATGCAGGAGAAAGAGGAAGAGGGAGAAGGGTAACACAAATGACGTGACGGAGGTGCGGGACTCTGACGCGGTTGACTTCAAGCGAAGTAGAGGCCATGTTGGCCTGCTTCCCAGATTGGCCATTGGGGATTGGGCTGCTATAGCCAAAGGAGGAAAGAACAAGGAAGAGGATTGTGAGGGTTCCCAACTCGCTAGAAATGAGAGGGCAAAGGAGAAGGGCTAGGACAAGTCAGATTGAGCAAAACTGCCATGGCATCTGATGCTATTGGATTGGACGCGAGAGTGTGTTAAAAAGAACAAGATATTTTCTTAAAAGAGACTAGGTTATCAAGGTAGAAGGAAGAGGAGCATCTATTGGAATCCTTAGGGTATCTCTAAAAGATTCTAATTTTGGCACTTGGGTTAAAACCCAGTCCCTGGTTTAGTTTCCCGTGAATAGCAAGATTGACAACACTTGGAGCAAGTTATAGTGGACTTCGGGTGCAAGTTCCTGGACCTCAGGCGACAAGGCCATAACACGGAGATAGGAGTTAGGATACAAGTATATTCAAAATCAATAGAGCTTTAGCAAATTACCTAGATGCCTTGTGAGATGATCCCAACAAAACATATGTTGAATCTCTCTTGATGTTTTTATTTCCTTCTATAGACAATCTCGAACCCATCTCTTTGTTGTGCCGCAGCCTTCTCTTCTCAGGCCTTTCTCTAATTTCCTCTACTTTTGTAGCGTTTGCCTTCCTTTGTGAAGGACAAGGTGAACATATATAATCCTACATCAATAGAGAAAGGAAGGTGCAGATAAATTGTTGTTCTTAAGAAGCCAAAGTGCATTAATATCACAACTCGTCTCATGGGCTAGGGACGCCGAACCCTTATCATCACCTTCGCTCAACTTGAACATCCATGACCTTGCCTAGGGATTTTTCTCTATCGTGGCCTCTCCTTGAGTTCGAACCTGGTTGCCTCACGTATGTTGCCTTGATTGAGTCTTACTAGCAAACTTCACATGCCTTTCTATTTTAGTTGTTCCCTCTTTCTGGATTTGAGCTACTCTAGAGTTGAAAGTTTTTCCATGAAAATACCACCTAGTAGGCACCACTACTGCAACTCTACCCTCTGACCTCCCATGTACCAAGACATCCTCTCATTCGCTGTTATAAATCTCTTATGACTAGTTGGGGAGCTACTCTAGAGTTGAAAGTTTTTCCATGAAAATACCACCTAGTAGGCTCCACTACTGCAACTCTACCCTCTGACCTCCCATGTACCAAGACATCCTCTCATTCGGTGTTATAAATCCCTTATGACTAGTTGGGGCTGCTTGGCTATAAATTGCTCTGAAGGCATGCGACTCTACTTGACAACATGAAAAACTTGCATGACTTACGTGGCTCTTGAATACAAGTGGTTGATTAGGCTTCAAACAACCCTTTGTATGACAAGGCACCCTCCACAACATTTAGAGGCCACCTCGTGGCTATAATCTAACCTCGGCTAATTTCACACTTACTACACGAGCATGATAAGCCCCTCCCTCAGAGATCTCTACTTTTCCTTCCTTCGCATTCTAGGCTCATGCACCTTGTGGGGATAATTATCCTTATGCCTTCGACCAACCAGTCATGCTCATAGCGCCTCCAACAAAAATGCTCATACTACTCAGGTTTGTAATCATCATGGTGGAAAGAAGACTCGCAATCCTCATCCCAACTCGCAAGCACTAGAAATGTTGGCCTAGCAAACATGAGATGGTGTTGCATCATCCATGATCACGCTACCCATCAATGGACCACATATAAGCTGCCATTCTAAGGAAAAGAACCAGATCAATATGGTAATAGCATAGTTACGAGATTCGGTGCGAATGGCTTCAAACTATAATCAAGATTTTCTCAAGGAGTATTTGTAGTATGAGTACTCCCAAGTCTAGATGCCCTTACTTGTACTCCCAAGTCCCATGTATTATATACTTGTCCCTTGGGGTATGCAATACATTCAAGTTGCATCCTCTAACATGGTATCAAGGAGCCCATTTTTAGGGGGGGGGGGGGTCACACACAACTCATGCCCTCAATCCAGATAGATGCATTTTGTTTTTTATCTCCACTTCTCGATCGAGTTTGCCTCTCAAACTCCCTTCTCAGATTGATTATTCCTCTAGACTCATCTGCTTTCGTTGCTGCTTAGGCATTTACAGATTCTATGATTGCATCAGGCACCCTCTCATGCGCGTCACAACTCACGACGCGCTGACAACCAGATCAAGCCGTCTCGGCAGCTCTTGTTCCCGAATAAAGGCCGCCAACTTCCTCACTCCATCCTTGCAGCCTCCGATTGATGCGCCATCTCTAAGCTTTAAATCGACGACTGTCGTCTGCAGTCGAAGCTTCGCCAATCCCATGCCATAGGCCATGCCTCCACGGTTCACTGGGCCTAGCCCAACAGCTTCTCCGCTTCCCGCACCAATCCACCACCAAGTAGACTGGTTGTTGGCCCCAAATACATGTTGCGCCCTGATCTCCTAAGACATTGTTGCGACTTCTTGGGCAGCCAATGCCCTCTATTGTTCCCACTGCTCGTCCCCAGCTAGCTCCGCTCAAAACTCCTCAAGACACCCTCCGGTCTACAAGCACCCCCTCGCCATCTCAAGGAGGCCGGTCCCCATGCCATAGGCCATGCCTCCACGGTTCACTAGGCCTAGCCCAACAGCTTCCCCGCTTGCCGCACCAATCCACCACCAAGTAGATTGGTTGTTGGCCCCAAATACATGTTGCGCCCTGATCTCCTTAAGACATTGTTGCGACTTCTTGGGCAGCCAATGCCCTCTATTGTTCCCACTTCTCGTCCCCAGCTAGCTCCGCTCAAAACTCCTCAAGACACCCTCCGGTTACAAGCATCCCCTCGCCATCTCAAGGAGGCCGGTCCTCGCTGGTCATTGCCTCTGCTGGCTAGCTGGCGGCTAGCTGCTACATGCCTACTACCCCATATGTGGCTCTCTGTGCTGCTATTAGCATGCTAGTCTCCTACTACAGTTGCTCGTGTGTTGATGCCAGTGTTGATAGGTGCTCTTTCAAGGCATATTTATTTTATTGAGTCCCATGTCTTCGATGCCCAACATCGTTTCTCTTCCTTGTTGTCCGCTGATTCTTGACATTGACCATTTTGCCAACTCCGTCTCACACATGCACCTTCCATCAAGTGGGTGTCCATCCATTAGTTTCCATTCAACACTACTCTTTTTTACATCCCACCTGCATGGCTTCCTTCATGATCCCCTTACAAACACAATGGGCCCCTGCATCATTCTCTGGTGAGTGCTTCCTAGCTTCTGCTTTCTCTTTTTTGCTGGGTTCACCACATTCGTTGCTCGTTCGTGTTTATCATGCCATGTGAGTCCACCAAATCTTTATCTGTCAGTCTTCTTTTTCCTGGTCATGGTCCTAGTCCTTTCCAGTAAAATTTATGTGGCTTTTCTCCACAATAAAAACCCAAATTGCAAATCAAGGGAGCAGTGAATTTGGTAACTACGGGTAATAGTCCCAACTAACACATGCATATCCTTAACACTTGATGCCACTAATTTACCGATAAATCAGTATAAGCTATTTATATGGGCTTGTGAACATTATGGTCTGATGACCAAAACTAACATCTTAGTTCTACATTTTATGACATTAGTCAAACCCCTACCGAAAGTATCGAGGCCCTTGGGAGGGTGCTAAAGAAAAGCAAGCTACCATTCGAGTCATTATAGAAGCTCAAGAAACAACCTTTACAAAGTGATACTCATAAATCAAGAAGCCCACATTTGATTCCATTTATTTACTTATAATTGACGAAAGCAACATGGTGAGTGCCATGAGGTTATTTTTGTGCATTATTCTTGATTACCAGTTTACAGAATCATGCAAAATACCCCCCCCCCCCCCCACAATCCAAAATAGGTGTCGTGGTTTTAGTTCAAATGTGAACTAAAAACACGACACTTATTTTGGATCAAAGGGGGTAGCTTATAAGGCCAACAATGTGGCAACCACAAGCACATTTAACTAGTCGGAGTTTGACTTCCGTTAGGTTATGGTTTTATGTACGTTCACATGCTAGCAACCTTAATATTATGTATGTTCACATGCTAGCAACTTTAATCTTTAAGTACCTCAGAGTGCTGAAACTTTGTGGATTCTGTTGAACCGTGACCTTTGTTTTCTAGAAGAGCAGGGAACTTTATATGATCCCTGCAAGGTGTTCCCATAGCTGGGTCTATCTCATGGTCTCTGCATGGTATGAACAGAAGTTAGTAGCCGGTGTGGAGGAAGTAGGGAAACGGGTAAAGAATTAACTTACGTGCAGTAAATGATGAGTCTTTTAGATAGGTTTCTTTCCGATAGAAACCAAGCACGTATACCTCCGTTACCATACTTAAAGCATATCTCCCTGTGAAACATAAATATACGTGATGAGAAGAATTCAACCATGCAGAACCAAGAATCCACAAATTAAGGAAAGGAAAATCATCCCAGATGAATACTGCACCATACCTTGGCAAACAATCTAAGTGATATGACCTTGGACAACGTCTGCAGCCAGCAAGCCACATTGCTCTTTCAGTCCCTTCCTCCATTTTTTTACAATCAGGTCTGGAGCACCAATGTACAGGACACGGAAATGGCATCCCAGCTGCAATCTTGTTCTCCAACTCACAGGCTCCATTACTGTGAGACTGAAGTAATTCTGCAGCACACTTGGGGTGGTAGAAGTGGCCACAAAACAGTTTACAACATTGAAAGACCTGACAACATACAGTTTCCAAACTTAGGACTAGAAGAGGCAAAGATACTTGAAGCGCATTATTATGGTTTTAATGATCAGTAGGGCACAGGATGTAACAAAGATGAATAACAACACAAGCAGCATTTTGCCATTCCCAAGACAAGAAGAAAGGGCACAGGAAAAGAAATCAGGAAACCAAAAACCGATATTCTCTACCACAGGTAGAGTCTTCTAAGGAAGAAGCAATATGTCACCTTGGCATTAGGCTCATGAGACGAGTCGAGTTCTCCGCATTTGAAACATTAGTGTTGTTCATATCTACAGTTTTCGCATATGAACTTATTCATTTCCTGTAAATATGTAAAAATGACAGTAACTAATATGTGACAACAAAATTAAGTGATAAAGCTGAAGTATCAGTCAGTAAAAACTTCAGAAAGCCACCTTTACTTGTACAGCAGTGTAACCAAGTGTTACACATTTAGACTTTCTGCCAGCTTCTATTGTAGGATGGAAGGCTCTCTTGCATCGACCTTTACAGCTGCATCAAAGCATTGTGTTAAGCGTCAGGTGGAGTTACGAGATTTATGTCAGCTAAAATACCATGATAGTTCAACATAATAGATTATGTAGGTCACTTCACAAAAAATGAATTATCCATGAAATGGTAGATGGTAACAAGGTAATATCAAATGGTATGAGGATCAACCCCTTGACAAATTTACACATTCTTCTCCAACATTAGAAACAGAAAACATAAAAGAACAGATAGGGAGGGCGAAGAAACCCCCTCAATACATTCTTAAGATCAGAAGAAGCAACAAGAGACTTAGGTTTAAGAAGCAACAAAAAGCATGAACACACACATGAAATAATTAGCTACAGAAAGCATAATGCACCAGATTAACTTATAATAAAGTTTGAACACACATAACCTACACCAGATGTAAAGTCTTCAGAAAAACATAGCACCAAAGTTTGCTGTTGTTCTTGAGATCATTAGGATCCAAAGAAACAAAGAAGGGCTCAGAACGAGAGCAAATATAGTACAGATTAGTATTCTCGTACCAACAAACATGAAGGTATAATCTAAACTAACTATCAAACATATGCTTGCAAGGAAAGCTTCAATAACGACTCGCACAAATGCATGTTAAATAGGACACTACAACACTATTAGAATAACTATAATGATGTCAAGTGAGATATGGAGCATATGCTAACCCACAATGTTGTGAGAGGCATTAAAAAGATATCATCTCGTAAGTATAAAAAAACACATATATACCTAAGTAATTCTCCTCCTTCGTCACATATTGCACATATTGGCTCAGTACCATCACCATCATCGCCGATTATGTTACCATCACTATCTGTATCGCAATTGCCTTTACCCCCACTTGCAAGAGGCTCAGCAACAACAATGAATGACTCCTTGGTGCTCAGACTCCTTAATATGCACTAATTTTCATATGAAAAGTAACAACATTTAGACAAGACATGAGAAATTTCGAAACACCATGTAAACAATGGTGTGATAATAAAGCTTAAGAAGGTTTGAAATAATGTGTATTTAGCCTGCATGCCAAAAACACTACGTATCCAAAGAAAGCTCCAAACTATGAACTTAGATACCTCAAAGTATTTCCCAGAAGTGTCCTTGATAAAGCTTTGCAGAACCTGTATGTGCAGAAAGGAAAAAAAATCATGTATCAATTGAAGCATAGTGGAATTTTGTAAATGGGAATGCAGACACGGCAAGCAGCATACAAATGGACACTAAAATAAACGGCAATGCATAGCCCATACCTGTATATGAAAGGATGTTGCAATACTATTTTTTCATTAAAGCTAACTGTTTCAATGACTAGTGCTGTGCAGTTCCACTTTGGTTGTGTCAGTTAACATGACGGCAACAATTTGTAACACGCCAGCCCAACAGGTACAGTCAGATTTGTTTCAAAAGGTTAGTTTAACTCCTAGCTGTTGGATCAATTCTGTAACAACCTGATCAAGTTGACAGCTCTAGACATTGGTAAAGTCAAACCTTCCAGTCATTGACTATAAATATCTTCAAAAACATTTGGCTTATGCACTAGAAAATCATATGCATAAATTTGTCTCAGAAAGTACTCCACAATATTAACTGTATTAGATCTTATAGTATGTTAAGGTACAAATTACTGATAAGATTTATATTTTGGATATTGTGTCAATGTTCAAACAGACAACTGTTACGGAAAAGGGGGGAGTATAACCTAGCTACCCACCATAGAGCCTCAGCATCGCCACTATGAGAGAAGATAATTATCTATAGAGCACATATAGGGCAGGCAGCAATTTTGTTTTAAAAAACGAGCAGATTTCTAGCACTTGGTTCAATTCCTCCATCATCTGAATAGTGTTGGCAAGCAACGTGCCTGCTCCCGCATTGATAGCACTAACCCAAAAAGGAGGGATATTTGTGATAATAGCAGCCTGCCATCGTCAACCTCTCCCTCAGGCATCAACAGCTCTAGCCGGTGCCGACATTGACTGCCTAACGGCTAACGTACCAAAACATAACTTGATCTAGTCCGCATCATCACAAACAACCTCCGACATTCAATGCCCTCCTTTGAACTCGCTGCTAGACCGAACTTTAAACACCAACTGTTACCGAAATTGGTATTGCTAAAATCACTTCTCTATTCCTATGAAGAAGATATACACATGCAGCTACATGGGCCCAATGGGCTCTCTTGTACTGTTATACAGAAACAAGATATACATCTAAGTTATACACATACATCTAAGTATTAACACCCCCCCCCCCTCAAACTCAAGGGGGTTAGAAACATAGTTTGAGAACATTAAGTCTATGTTGTTCTCCAGTGAGCCTTGGTGAAGAAATCTGGCATTTGAAGCTCCGATAGAACATACTGGAGAAGAATAGTTGACTATTGGCAGTGAGAACACATGAACAATGCATCCACGCCAATGTGCTTGGTTAGCTGATGCTTAACTGGATCATTGGCAATCTGAATAGCTGCGGTGCCATTACAAAGGAGCGAGGTGGGTGCATCACATCTATGAAGCACCGATACGTCAAAAACTGGTGTGTCCCCGTACAGGACGGCGCCAATACACATGATACGGCACCGATACGAGTATCTCAGTGATAACGTGATTTCCGATTTAAAAAGAAAAGAAAATAAATCCGATACGCCGTCAACACGTCGGAGATATGGAATGACGGGAGCACAGCCCGAGCCCAGTAGAAGCCCACTCCTAACACTACACAGGTACCCACCGGTCCTCATCTCCTCGATCAAAAAACCAGTGACTCGATCTAGTCCCGCGACGAGGTCCAGTGCACGCGCCGCCGCGGCCGCCTGGAGTCGCTGCCACCGCCACCGCTGTTGCTGAATCTCCATCGGCAGCAAGCAAGGTAACTTTCTGCTGCCGGCTTGGTTCTTCTTCCTGCGTGCTAGTTGGTGCTGCCTTCCATCGCTAAGTGCCTGAGTTAGCTGCTGAGCTGCTGTTGATGCTGCCTTGCTGGCTAGCAATTACTAGTCGCGAGTCACAGACTCACGACTGAAGACATTTTTTGTACATGGCTGCTGCTGACGTGCTGTTGCTGCTAACGCTAGCCATGTTTTTTCATACAGTTCCTGAGTTGCTGCTGACCAATGCTCATAAAAAAGGTTGCTGCTAACCTGTAGTTGTTGCTGGCGCTAGAGGGAAAGGCATGCTTGCTGAGTGTTATGTGCCAAATTGAAAAAAAATGCTAATACTATCATATGATGTATTTTGCATACACCACGAAGATTGAGGATATTGATGATCATTTCTGACTAAAGAGACATGGAGACAACCAGTGGGGCAGTATTATGATCCCATCCCATGCAGTCAATTAGTATTTTTGTCTTTATTGCATGTTATTTTATTAATTATTTATATATACTCGCAGTATCGCCGTATTGCTGTTTCTAGAAATTGCCGTGTCCCGTATCACCGTATTGCTGTTTCTAGAAATTGTCGTATCCTGTATCCCCGTACCCGTATCCACGTATCAGTGTCACTGTATGGGTCCTTCATAGCATTACATGACACACCAAGATCAGCAAGGAGCCAACGAAGCCAAACAATCTCTAATGTGGTAGTGCCTAGGGATCAAAGTTCAGCCTCAGCAGTGGAATGGGAAACTGCAGTCTGTTTGCAATGAGAGAAGTGCCAAGAAAGAGACAGTAGCCGGTGACATTGCAACGATCAACAGGATCACTCGCCCAAGTGGAGTCAGAGTAGGCATGAAGCTGGAGCTGATTGGAGCAAGCATAGAACAACTGACAAGAAGATTGGAGCTGATTGGAGAAAGCATAGAACAACTGACAAGAAGATGTCCCCCTCAAGTATTGAAGCACATGAAGTGACTCTAATGAATTGAGGTAGGAGCACTGACAAACTGACCCAAAATGTGGACAGCGTGTACAATGTCAGGTCTTGTCACAGTGAGATAGCCAAGACTGCCCACAAGATGACGATAGTGAGAAGGATCCTCAAGGCGAATTTCATCACTAGGACACAACTGCAAGTGGAGCTCCATTGGGGTAGGAGCAGTGCGCGTATCAGAAAGAGCTGAGCGGGAAACCAAATCTTGAGTGTAGCGATGCTGAGAGAAATAGTAACCCTCCTCAGTATGGCCAACATCTTGAATTGCTCGCTAAGTTTTTTCTTGACAAAGGCTTGTATTTCTGACCATCCTTGAGTTTGAAGGGGGGTGTTTAAGAGTATAATTCAGATGATACCAGCTGCAGCACGATGACTAGAAAGCAGACAGCAACAAATTGCTGCGGCGGCAGAGCTCAGCCTGGACTCGCGTGGCTGGGGTGACGGATGATGGCAGCGGCGGCGCCCAAGTCTGACCTGGAATAGCGCAGCTGGGGCAGCGGAGGATGGCGTTGCTGCACACTCTGACTCACCCGAGTCAGACCTGGACTCGCACGAACGCGATGGGGACGGCTGCCAGCAACTCGCCGGCGACCGTGACGTGCTGGAACCTAGGTCTACGGTGGAGATGGCATAGCTCTGTTACCATGTTAACGAAACTGGAATTGGCAAAATCACTTCTTCTCTATTCCTTTGAAGAAGATATACATGCAGCTACATGGGCCCAATGGGCTTTCTTCTACTGTTCTACAGAAACAAGATATACACCTAAGTGTAGCTTTCTTATACTGTTCTACAGAAACATCAACAACTTAAATCATCGCACAACTCACTAGAGCCGAGAACCTCAGGAGCCAGAAACACAAGCGGGAACGGAGCATGAGGCAAAATTGACAATTAGAATGTGACTATCTTTCCAAAGAGTACATCCAGTTGTTTATAGAAAAATGTCGTTTTTATTGCTGACCATTAAATCAGCAACAACGGCTCAAGAGGACTTAGAACTTAGCTTGACAAATATTTTAAACATACAAAAATAGTAAGTCCAAGTAATACTAGCTTGCCAAAGTTCGAGTAGTTTAGAGCTCAGCTCGACAAAGTGTGGTGTCAAAAAAAGGAATCATATGAAAATAGAGCGAGCTCAACAGAGTTTACAAACTGAACAACTACATTCAATACAGGAAAGTTTGATATCCACACCTTTGACCTCATTAAAGCAGGATCCCTCTCTGCACATCGCTTGATTATGTGATGGTGTTTCCCTAAAGCATCCTCCATCTCTTCCGTTTCAAATTTACTACAAATGAGCATCCAAAATGCAAAACTTATGAGCCCATAGCTAGCGTTAGCCAAGAAAAAAATTTATGTGGACAAAATACCTGAATACTTCACGAAGGTGAACAGAAAGACTTATCATCGGTTTTCTGGGTTGCCTTTTGACAAAGTGGAGCATTTGAACTGTCGTTAATGCTGATCGAGCAAACTTCCAATAGATTTTCCGTGGTTTCAATAGATCCAATTCTATCCAATAGCCCTCACTTGAAAGCACTGAGATCTTTGGCTGCTCACGGTTAAGTGCTACTGTCCAAGCTACAACCTGCTTGTATACTGCAGGGGCGCCATCTGCGGAATATCGACGCAAGTAGATACCCTTCCCGGAGACTTTATCATTCTCATCAAACTTAAGGGGCAAGGTGCTGAAACAAACAAACTCGTCCTTGGCTTTCTCAAAATAGTAGTTGTCAACGACCTTCAGTTGTGGCTCCGCATCATCATCATCGTCAAAAATTGTCATTGCAAGATTCTAGCAGAGACAAATCTGAGTCTCACTGGAGTCACTGGAAACGCAGAAGTACATCAATGAGAAGTCACAAATTGACCTTAGAACATAATACCAATGCAAAGCAAACCACAAACCAGAAAAGGAAGGAAACCATCTTTTTATTAAAACGGTAAGGAGTGAGGACAGATCTGAGTATAGTAGAAAATGAATGATCAACTCTTGGGCCATATGAATGATGGGGAACCGTGGAAACCAGTAAGGGATTGTTTGGTGTCCAGGGGAAAGGGCGGGACCCTAGCAAATCCATGGGTGGGAGCTCCCACCCATGGAAACTTGCATCAGGGTTATCTGCCTGTGTATTTGGTTAGAATCGGATCAGGGGAGAGGAGAAATTGGCCCGGTCCCTCTCATATCCCCGAGCCAGAAATAAACGTCTCCCGACTCGTGGACAAATTTTCCTGTGTCTCTCGCTCCCTCCAACGCCAACTCTGGGCATGGCCTCCATCACTCCACCCCACCTCGTGCCGCCGCTCTTGTTGCGTACGCAGCTGCCCTCCATGGCTCCATGCCATCCCATTTCACTGAGACGCAGAAGAATACGCTGACATTGACGAGCAGTCGACCACATGGCCGCCGACGCAGTTGACCACATGGCGCGACCCATTCCTAGTGAATCAAGCTGAGCGAACCCGCTGAAGCTGTCCATCTCATCAACGGGGATCGGCGAGCACAAGCACACACTCATGGTGATTGACTCCGACACACCAAGAATAATGAGATGGACGAGCTCCGGCATCATCGTGGGGAAACTAATATTTATGGTACTGGCAGGCAACAGGCGGCAACACCAATCTGCTCGCCCGAAGATGAAGCTCCATTGTCGATTGCGTGACCAATCAGCACAGGCGGTCAAGATGAGTCCCTGTTTTGCTTTTCTCTTCTGTTTAGGCTGGTCATAGTGGGAGTAACTTAGCAAGTAACATAACACATCCCAAGAAAAATTTGCTTATGTGGCATGTACGTAATGAGGAGAGAGGTGTTTGGAAAAATTTGTAACATAACGCATCTCAAGAAAAAATGAGTCTACATCTTAATAAATGATGTCTTGCATGATACCACTCATATGTTACTCCCCACTATGAAGGTAGTAACGTATACTAGTCTAAGTTACTCCCCACTATGACTAGCCTTAATTACAAACTACCGAAGGGGTAATCCCTTTAACCCCACTACGAGAAGCGCCAGCATTCATATGGTCCAAGAGTTGATTATTCACATGGTAATCCCTTGGCCGGAGAAAGAACATGGCAGTTTTTTTCCTGGCGCATCAGAATCCAGGGGGGTTTCCCCTCCAGTATCCAGATCCTAAGGGAGGGAAGTGAGGGAAGTTACAGTACCCTGACTTCCCTTCGCTTGATTTTCCTGAACTGCAATCTAATACGATGATTTATGAACAGCAGTTATCTACAGGGATCTATGAACAGTAATAAATATACAGCGAATCCTGTTCCTCTGACTTCCCTTCCCCGCTTTACAGTCAGAGGATCCGGTCATCCTGAACTGCGAAGTCAGGAAATTGTGTTTTAAAACTTTATACGAAAGATGAAGATGAACTGTAAACCCCTTAAGCGGTTACTAAAAAATTCCATTCGCATCTAATATTTTGCAAGACACAAAATAGCAGAAAGTGCGAGAACAGGCCCTAGGAATCCCAGGACACGTTTCGAGAAGAAATATCCTGACTTCGCAAAATAATCCCGCCAAGATAAGCGTCTTCCTCGAAGAAAACCATCAGAAAAGAGAACAGATCTGACTAATAACACGCTTGGACAGTAGGCAGCCGCTAAGAACCAAAATCGCCGCAGTTTGACTTCGTAAAGACCCCAAGAAACGACCAAGACCGCAAAGAAAAAGACCAAGAACGGTGCTCGAGAAGGTGGTAGTGGTACAGATCAGGAGTAAACGCCACCCACATTGGTCGGCAAGAACTAAAATCGCCGCATTTGACTTCGCTTAGACGCGAAGAAACGACCCCCGGAAAAGAAACGGCCAGGAACTCCGGGAAAAAAAACGACCAGGAACAGTGGTACTGGAATAGATCGAGAGAAACAGGCAGGCGGATGAATCAAGATGAACCAGAATCGTACCCACGAGCTAGATGGAAGGCCTCCCCTTCTGGATTCCGAGCGCAGAAACCCCAGGGGGGAGAGGGCAGAGCACGTAGCGCAGAAGAAGGTTGGGAGGAACCGCAGCCGGCGACACTGGAGGGGCGGGATATGGGGGGAAGGGGTGCGAGCACATAGCGCAAAGGATCCAACAGAACCCGGCATGCAAGAGGCGTGGCTGCACGGGACTTATCTCTCCATCTGGGGCGTCCGTCGCCTGGCTGACATGTGGACCGGCCTGGTAGCGGACCTACGTATCAGTGGCTCCGAAGCTATGTGATTTTAGTAAGGAAAAATTCATTCATTAGCCTGGGACTCTCGCACGGTGCAGCGGGGCTATACGAACGGTCACATCACGCAATAAAGACGTGTGCATGTTTTTTATACAATTTGGACTTTTGCAAAAGTTTTGCTAGTATCGTAGTGGAACGAGATCCTCTCACGTACAAACAACCTACTGCAGAGGGACGTCGTTGCATGTCGTCCCTTGCTTGTGCATCCGACGACAGCAACTGCACTGCGTGAAAA
Organism: Triticum aestivum; assembly: GCF_018294505.1. NCBI lineage: Eukaryota > Viridiplantae > Streptophyta > Magnoliopsida > Poales > Poaceae > Triticum > Triticum aestivum. The sequence goes on from NC_057814.1 coordinate 182,178,397, forward strand.
AACAGTGCAGGAGTCGGCCCAAAAGCCGAATAGACATATGTTTGTAGTATACATGTATAAAATTTTAGAAACATATATCTTAATATGGGATGTATATAAAAAAAAGACAAATACATGGATTAAAATACGCCTCTTTCTCTTTTTATTTATTTTTGGAACTGATATTTATCTTTTTTGTGCAGCATGCAAATAATCAAATTAACTGATGAAACTTTATGCATACTTGAAGAACATGCATATGTATTTATAGAAAAAAATGACCTTTTTGGAATTTTAAATATAATTATTTATTTATTGAAAAAGGGGCTCCATGGTGCCCGTCCTTTGCAACACCGCTCTTCGCGCTAGGCGCCGGTCAACCGGTCCAAATTTTGGCGGTCGACCGATTATAATCATTTATTGATCGAACAACCGGCAACCATATACCGTATTTCCGAAATATCTATTACATGCAGGGCCATGCACGACGATCATCCCATTCGTTTTGGGCCGGTCGGGCTGTCAAAACACATCAAAAATTGCTCATACTTAAGATTTTGACACCCGTATTAGTCTCACATCACTGCGTGACGAGCTAGTCGACCGGCTCAAATAGTCGGGTCATCCAGAAGTGATAAACTTTTCACATCATTGTGTCGATAAAAATCGATGAACAAAATAAAAATTTACTGTCATTGTAGTAGGGGTGTCAACATATATGAACGAGACAAATTTTACACTCTGATGAACCATTATCAGTTGATGCAATGCAGTCCAATGTCAAGTTATCTTGTTCACACAGCGAGAATTGATAGACCTACATAACAATAGAGAAACTTGCCACCATCCGCCAGCGTGGCTATTTCAGTCGTTCAACGTCCGCCTCGCGCAGCTATGTGGGATTAAAATTTTGGTGCGTCAATGAGAGAGGAAGGAGCTTCTATCGCTTCAGGTGGGACCGCTACGACCTGCAGCGGGGTAGGCGGACGTGCCCGGGCGCCCCCATATCCGCATCATATTTGGGCTGGATAGGGGGGGTGCCCGTCAGCCCGGGCGTTTGAGACCCGTTTGAGGCGCCTGTCTGGGTCGATTTTTCGTAACCGGGCCGTCCGCCCGGGCATATAGGGCGGGTTTGGGGCGCCCTGCTGTAGATGGTTTAATATTTTTTAGTGTTCCTCTTATTTCTTTTTTTTTCAACCGCTGGCAGGTGGGTCCACATAAAATCGTGTCCACGTCTGACAGAAACCATCCAAAGTGGTATTGGGGACTATACTTATCCGGTTTGAGAAGTTAAGGGACTAAATTTTGCTGATTTGAAATTGAGGGACCAACTTTATACTTTTGAAAGAGTTGATAGACAAAAATATATATTTTTAATTTTTATTATGTTTGAGATGCTTTGTACTTCCGATGAATTTTTATAATAATCCATTCCTTTTCGAAAAAAGGTCTTGTACGTAAGTCTCTGCCTCTCTCTTGCCATCTTCCGATTTGTTTTTGTTTTTTGTTTTTTAAGCTGTCTTCTGATTTCCTTTGATGTGAATTGCGATTGATCAACCTGACGTCATTAGTTTTGATTTGAACTTGATCAAGCTTTCCCTGTATAGTTCTTCGCAACAATTTTATTAAATTTTGTTGGAGCGCCGGAGTAATGTGCTGTATCATGCTTTTGGGCCGACTCCTGCCCTGAGTTGCCACGCAATCCAACTGCTATCGTCGGATGCGCAAGCAACGGACGACATGCAACGACGTTCCTCTGTTGTATGTTGTTTGTACGTCAAGGATCTCGTTTCTATTATAGTATCTCTACTCCTAATGAAGGAGTCCGTAGTTTGATTGGTTCGCACGTAGTCATCAATGTGAAAATAGTTTGAAAACTGACTGCCGAATCAATTAACAAATCAAACCATTAATGCAATTAATTACTTGATTGTTAATTGTGGGTGCAAGTTAATTTGATTCATTTCTTTACTCCTAATGGAGGAGTTTGTACATCGTTTGGTTGGTTCGCACGTAGTCATTAATGCAAAAATAGTTTGAAAACCGACTGCCGAATCAATTAACAAATCAAAACATTAATGCAATTAATTACTTGATTGCTAATTGTGGGTGCAAGTTAATTTGGTTTATTTAAATAAGGATTTTTCACACGGCATCAATTTTAAAACCAACCCATTAATGCAATTAATTCATTAGACATACATTTAATTAGCCTTGTAGATAATTGGAAATAGAATTTTATTCCAATTTGGTGGGCAATTAATTAATTAGGTAGGTAATTAATTCGGCCTTCTGATAATTAGGCATGCAGTTAATTTATTCCGTAATTAATTAACTAGGCAAACAGTTAAGCGTGTCCAACAATTTGAAAGCGCTTGCTGCTGAGGATGACCAGCAGGCTCTCATCGACTGTTAGTGGGCTTTCAGCGACATCACCGACCAGTGCTTTCGAATATGAAAAACGGCCACCACACGCTTTTGATGTGGGCGACCAAGCGATCGGTAAGATGGATGATGACCATGCTCTATAGGACGTCCATACGCTCATAGTTGCCAAACATTCATAGGCGAGGACAACCAAGGACTCACGATAAAAGGTTTTGACCCCCCTTCGAGGACAAAGGTGAAAATAGTTTGGAAACCGGATGCCAAAACAATAATCAAGCCATTAATGCAATTATTTATGCAATTAATTTAGTCCATTCAATTGGAATTTTTTAGCACGGAATCAATTTGAATACCGAGTTATTAATGAAATTAATTAATTATGTTGATAGTTAATTAAGCATATAGATAATTGGAAATAGAAATCTCTACTCCTAAAGAGGGAGTTGATAGCTTCTCATCACCGGTTTATTTTTGTCTCATTTTTTACACCTCACCTCTCATCACCCCTTGTCATTGAATTTTTCTCCCTCCCATTAAAAATCCAAATCCCATTAAAGGGGAAGATACGGTTTCGTGCTTACTTTGGTAGGTGTTGAGTAAGAAATAATAGATAAATAAGGATTCAGAAATCATACCATACATCTGAGATCACCTGCCTAAAAGAGAGACAAGATTTTTCTCGATAACCTTCCAAAAAATTCAGATATTCCTCAATAGCAAATGGCTAATACCGCATTATGCCATTTATTATTAACATTATCTCTATTATTAATTGACAATCACAAGTTTCCTAACAAAAAAATCTTATGGGCGTACGCATCTGCGCGCCCCTGCGGAGGGACGCCGTGCGCGGCACCATGGAGGACGCCATGTCCGGGCCTGACGCCGATGCAATGCTCGAGAATGCCATGGCGGGAGCTTGGCGTCGAGGACGGCCGTGGAGGAAGGCGGGTCATCGGACCGCCACGTACATGTGTTTGTGGACGCGATCATATTATATTCCTTGTCAGTCATACAGATAGCCAGCCAGGATATATTCTCAAATCAAGTGTTCCATTCAAATGTCAAGAAATTCGAAGTAGGGATTTTTCCCAATTATCCAGATAATTATTTGATTTAATTGTCAGTTAATTAGGCATGCATAGAGTTAGGTAGAGAGTTAATCGCGTTGAATCATTTTGAAATCACTCATGGACAAGGACGGTGATGTAGGGTAGAACCCTAGATGCCTGATCTTTCACGATTGGAGCGGGTCCCGTGAAGAACACAAAGAACACGAGGGGAAACGAGAGAAATCACTCAAATCAACAAGAAACAATCACACATGTGCTAGATCCTCGAAACACAAAGAGATACACGATCCAAATCCAGCAAAGGACGATACAAACGGTAACTAGTTCATCTCCGTGAGGAGGTCTTGAGGGGTCATCCCATGAAGGGGTCTTGAATCCAAGGTGGATCTTCTCCGTAGAGGCCGCGGTCTCTCTCGATGGAGTAGATTTGTATGGATGAGCAAAGCTCTATCTCAAATGAGCTAATCCTTTACTAACCCTAACTAGGAGGAGGGGGTCTATATATAGTCTAAGCCACGAAGGGGTAAGTGAGGAGGGGATACATGGGCCTCTGGCCCGACTCTGCGCGCAGGCAGGCGCCGGATGTCCGGGCTGGGGGCCGAATGTCTGGCCGTTCGCGGGAGGCCGGATGTCCGGGGCACGGGCCGGATGTCCGGCCTGGAACAGGCCATTCCAGTCTTCTCTGGATAGTCGTCGTCGGATTTCCGGGGTTAGCCGCCGCATGTCCGGGCGTTGCTGAGGCGCCGGATGTCCGGGCTGGCGCCAGATGTTCGGTCGCTGATGTTGTTGGCCGTCTATTGGGGCAGCTCGTGCGCGGCTGCCCAGGCGCCGGATGTCCGGCCGTTATAGCTTCAGCAGCTCCGTCTTCTTCCATCGTCGCTTCCAGGCTTCCCTCGCGGATGGTGTAGTTGTTCCTTGGCGCTTGCACTCCTCCTCAACATCCGTGAAGCTCCGGCAATACCTATGCATGCACACGGGAGAAGTGTCAAGTAGTATACCATCGTCGAAGGGGTCAAGTGAGCATGTGTAAAGGAGATGATTCACCTTTGTGTATGTGAAGTAGATGTCGCATGTATCACTCGCCGAACGGACTCTTGACATGGTGATGTCCATAGGATGCTCCGCATCATCTCCCCCCCTTGGGAAAGATCCGACCTCGGATCGAAAACCAAATCACCATGGGAAAGAGATGGCTTCGCCGTGTAGGAGTGGACGTTCACCAAGCACTCGTCATCTTGAAGCTCGAAATGGGCACTCTCTAATGTCGCACCGTCTTGTGATTCCTTCAAAAGGAGTAAGGACAACAAACACTTGGAAAAACAAATGTGGTTAGCGTTAGTGCAAAACCAAGCATTCAAGAGGTGATTCACCAAACAAGTGTCGTCATCAAGCATAGCATAGGTTGTGACAAAGGATTGTGACATGGCATGTAAGCATATCAATCAAGCACAAGCAAAGATATCATGGGGACAAGCATGCAATTGTGAGGTAGAGATGCAAATATGTTTGACAAGAGAATAAGCATCTACCTCAAGGTCATAGCAAGCATTCACAAATTGCTCAATGAAAGGTCTATGGTAGGCATAAGAATCATTCACAACACCAAAGAAAATGAGATGTCTAAACACATGGGTCACGTGCAAGACAATCCAAGCATAACGTGCATAGGGTGTAGTGAAGATAGTGTGGCACTCAACACAATAGAAAGAGCAATTATTCATCATGTGTGAGGCAATCAAGTCAATCGTGTGACAAGCAATGGGACATGGCATATGTGAAGAAATGACATTGTTGCAACCAAACATATGATAGGAGCAAGTAAACCACAAGTCGGATGCAACACACAAGGTATATGTGTCATGAGGCATGGAAAGGTGAAAATGACAAGTCGAAGCAAGATCTCTAACATGTGCGCAATCAAATGGTCCAAAATGACCAATAAGTCTCATGGTGCAAGCAACACAAGTAGTATGAGCCACAATATCCATGCTCATGGTTTGGTGGTTCTCAAAAGAGAAGGATATCACCTTGAAAGCATGTCCTCGTGCGTCCTTCACAATGCCGAAGCACAAGCAAGTGCGATGTAGAATCATGGTGGTGGAAGGTGGTTCGCTCTCAAGAGCTCGGATTGTCAACTCACATGAAGTGGAAGTCGACACAAAGTCCAAGTATCCTACACATGCACACAACAAACCAAAGAACGTATGCGCATGGTACATAAACACATCATCCATCATGATGGTTCTCTTCTCTTGCACATAACCATTAGGAGCACAAGTGCATGAATAATATGACGCACCAATGGCAATATTCATGGCACCAGGTATATGGTGCAAAGAGGTAAGACAAGAATGCTTCACAAGAAATATGTCAAAATCTCCCAATATATGCGAGAATGCTATGGGGGCAATCTCATGAGCAAGACTATAATCATTGTTGCTATCAAATAGATGGCAAATCTAGCATGAGAGATGCAACATATGGAGATATATGACAAGAAGCAATATGAATCATGTGCAAAGCATGTAGATGGTTGTCATCAACCACATGAAATGAGCAAGTATGAATCATCGGTGATGCAACAAGGCAAGCAATCATATTAATCAAGTCGTGCAAGCTAGTAGTGCGAAGATGCAATATACTAGAGGAAATCATGGCAATCATGTCATGTGAGCAGATAGTTGATATAGGAAATGCACATGACATATCGCAAGCACGAAAGCAAATCAAGATCATAGTATCATCATAGGTATGGGTCATGAATGGAACATGGCAATAACAAGCAATATCTCCACCAAGCTTGCAAATACACATACAAGTAGTAGAATCAATCATCTTGTGTAATGCAAAGCATGGGTCACAAATGCATGGTAAAGGCATATGAATAAGCATGTCATGCAAAGTGAACATGGCAAGATGGGCATATAATATGTAATGGACAATAACCCATAGCCAAGTGAGGGCCATGTAGAAAAAATGCGCGGAGTCTTTGTGCGAAGAGAGCGGTGGGAAAGACAATCCATGGGATCCCAAGTCATCGTTGCTCTCTAGAGCTCGTTTTGTCAACTCATGGGATTGTGAGGTTGACAAGTAAGCATGGGTACCTACACAACAAATACACAAACGAAAGAAATTGTGTGTGTGGTAAATGTACACATCATCCATCTTGATGTGTATGTGCACGTGTGAGTTAGTACAAGATAAACATCGCTCAAAGAAATTTGATGCATGGTATAAGAACATGTCATCCATCATGAAGGAATAGTTATTATGTATAACACGATGGGGACACAAATTGAGAATGCAAGTATATGGCACATCAATATCATGTTTATTCATGGGAAGCATATTGTGCACACAAGTATTGGGATCATACAATGGATGGGATGGATCAAAATTTCCTAACATGTATGATTTTACTATGGGGGTCTCCTCATGAGCAATATTGGAAACATCATATGGAGAATATGGGCAACACCCAAACAATGCATATCCGGAGCTAGGTGGTCATGGCATGGCATATGAGATAAATGATGCAAAGGGAACATATCAATATCATCACAAGAAAAACAAATGCCAATAACCATGGGCTTGTCATTTATGCCATAAGTGCAAATTGGGTTAATTTTAATGGCATATGCATAGTCACTACGATGAAGAGATTGCAAATAGGACATATGATTGATCTCATGCATAGCATATGACAAGTCAAGCAGATTGTCAAACATGATGTGACGTAAAGAATTGTCGCAACAAATCCTATGTAACATGGCATCACAACTAATAGACTCCACATGAGAAACATCATACTCATCGTAAATGGGCAAGAAATCATCACATGAGGAAGTCGCACTAGCATGAAGCATGGAAATAGGTTGATCAACATCATGCAAGCAATTAATGTCAAGAATGTCCACTAGTGGGACTAGAGCATCACCTTCACCTATGTTACCATTCTCATTCCACTCATGTGGTGTAGGTGAGGTGGCAAAGACCAAATGGTGGTCATCATCATCGTGATGGAACCATGTGGGGGGTGCATCATATTCCACCATGGTCATCGTCTTGTCCAAAGGAAGGACGAAGTCGTCGAGGATCGGCGCGTCATCATATATGGGACCTAGCACCAAATGAGAAGACACAATAGAGGTGAAGGTTAAGTTGTTAGAAATCAAAGTGGTCTCATATGCCCTATCAACTATCACACTCTCTCTATGTGGTGGTTCACTCACTCCCTCAAAATAGGTGCACTCAAAGTCACATATGATGGAGTCACTCATCTCACTTAAATGGTGGGGGTTGTGGATCTCCTCACATGGGAATTGGGGCAACACATCATATATGGGGATAGGGGTGAACTCGCTCTCACTCTCAATATGGTGGCACAAGTCACTCAAGTCATCATACGTCGCCGTGGTCGAAGGGAAAATCCCATGCTCAACCATCTCATCACCGTCTCCGTGGATGAAGGCCGAAGATGGCACATCATCACTCTCCTCCATGACCGAAGGGAAAATCCCATGCTCGATCATCTCGTCATCGTCGCCATGGATGAAGGCCGAAGATGGCACATCATCACTCTCGCCTCCTAAGATGGAAGCATCATCCTTGCTCGTCACCATGTCGCTCGCCTCCAAAGCTTGGTCCTTGATTGTCTCTGTAGTCGTAGTCGTCGTCGCACCATCTTGAAAAAGAGCCGTGGAGGACTCGGCATCATCAATGCCACAAAGAGGGATGGCGGTGAAGCCGAACTTGGGAGCATCATCTTGGAGCTCGTCGGACTTGGACATCTTGGTGGTACTAGCCTCATGCTCGTCGTCTTGGATTTTGGTCCTTGAGAGGTGTGCTTGGGGTTGAGAAACCTTGGCCTTCATGAGTTCTTGTTCGCCTTGAGAGCACCAATGTAGTTGTCGTCGAGGGACTTGTAGTTCTCGAGGAAGATAATCTTGGAGATGTTGTTGTGCAATCCCATCATGAAGTGGAACATCATAGAAGGCATGCTTCATCTCCTTGAAGTACTCGTCGATGGACTTGGATCCTTGGATGGTGTTCTCCAATTGACGTAGAAGTTGTTCCGTGTAAGTTTGAGGCACGAACTCTTGATGCAAAGCTCTCTTCATCTTGGTCCAACTCATGTCATAACTCTCCGAAGGTGTGTGAAGCCACCATGTGGATGCGTAATCGTGGAAGTTCATTGTGGCGCACTTCACTTGATCTTCGGGAGGAACTTGATGTAGCTTGAGGTAGTCATCCATGAGGCACTCTCACTCGAGATACTCCTCGGGTTCTTGAGTTCCATAGAAAGGAATCTCGTGGTCGGTGTCGAGGCCGTAGTAGCTTGTGGAAGTCACGGACTTGAGCTTGGGGAGCTTCTCTTGAGTGTAGTCTTGAGGTGCTTGTTGGCGAAGATGTCGTATGTCCGTAGGCGAAGATGCCTTGAAGTCGCTTGGCGAAGATGCCAAGGGAGATGGTGAAGTCGTTGAGCGGTTGTTGGTGTTGAGATCTTGACCTTCATGTTCTTGTTGGTGATGGTGTTGATGCCGATGTGACCTTGCCGGAGATGGTAGCTCGGAAGCATGTGTACTTGAGCATCTTCTCGAAGATGAGGAAGATCGCTTATAGGACTTGATGAGGGCCTTGATCTCTTCCATTTGAACATCCATCTTGTTGTCGGTGGAGTTTTTCGTGGCATCGAACTTGTTGTTGTTGGTGTAGACCGAAGGTGAAATGCCTTGCCTATCCATCACAAGACTTGAACAAATGTGAGTGGGAGAAAGAGAAGAACTAGACCAAATGTACCTTAACCAATGTTTAAGATGGATCAATGATCACTCAATAATGTAACAAGGAAATAGCACAATTGGTACCGGATCTTGTCAATTCTCACACCTACACAAGGCTTATGGAGTAGCTTGGTGAGGATAGTGGCACAAAAATTTGATGCAAAATGCTAGCAAGAGTCAATAATGTTGAAAGAGATTCACAAATTCGCAAGTGAAACAAGTAGACCAATAGCAATGAATGGCATACGGAAACACACACATGGATAGATAAATGGGGTCGTACAACTAAGGAATGAGCTCAAATGTGGAATCCACGGAAAATGCTCTTGTTGCACAACTCTAGAGAGACGCTAGCTCGATTGCTCAATAGGCGGATACGACACTTGTGCACTACCTATATGAGACAAAATGTAACGACTTCTATCCCAAGTAGGTGATGACCCACAAGTATAGGGGATCTATCGTAGTCCTTTCGATAAGTAAGAGTGTCGAACCCAACGAGGAGCAGAAGGAAATGACAAGCAGTTTTCAGTAAGGTATTCTCTGCAAGCACTGAAATTATCGGTAACAGATAGTTTTATGATAAGGTAATTCGTAACGGGTAACAAGTAACAAAAGTAGACAAGGTGCAGCAAGGTGGCCCAATCCTTTTTGTAGCAAAGGACAAGCCTGGACAAACTCTTATATAAAGGAAAGCGCTCCCGAGGATGCATGGGAATTATCGTCAAGCTAGTTTTCATCGTGCTCATATGATTCACGTTTGTTACTTTGATAATTTGATATGTGGGTGGAGCGGTGCTTGCGTACTACCCTTCCTTGGACAAGCATCCCACTTATGATTAACCCCCCTCGCAAGCATCCGCAACTACGAAAGAAGAATTAAGGTAAACCTAACCATAGCATGAAACATATGGATCCAAATCAGCCCCTTACGAAGCAACGCATAAACTAGGGTTTAAGATTCTGTCACTCTAGCAACCCATCATCTACTTATTACTTCCCAATGCCTTCCCCTAGGCCCAAACAATGGTGAAGTGTCATGTAGTCGATGTTTACATAACACCACTAGAGGAGAGACAACATACATCTCATCAAAATATCGAACGAATACCAAATTCACATGACTACTTATAACAAGACTTCTCCCATGTCCTCAGGAAAAAACGTGAGTACTCACAAATCATATTCATGTTCATAATCAGAGGGGTATTGATGTGCATAAAGGATCTGAACATATAATCTTCCACCGAATAAACCAACTAGCATCAACTACAAGGAGTAATCAACACTACTAGCAACCCACATGTACCAATCTGAGGTTTTGAAACAAAGATCGGATACAAGAGATGAACTAGGGTTTTTGAGGAGATGGTGCTGGTGAAGATGGTGATGGAGATTGACCCCCTCCCCCTGACAGGATCGATGGTGATGACGATGGTGACGATTTCCCCCTCCCGGAGGGATGTTTCCCCGGCAGACCAGCTCCGCTGGAGCACTAGATTGGTTCTGCCCAGGTTCCGCCTCGAGACGGAGGCGCTTCGTCCCGAAAACTTCCTTCTGATTTTTTCCAGGGCGAAAGACACCTTATGCCAGAAGATGGGCATTGGGGGGTGTGACGCCCCCGATTCAATCGTACACTAATCATGCACGCAAACGTGTACGATCGAGATCAGGGACTCACGGGAAGATATCACAACACAGCTCTAAAACATAAATAAGTCATACAAGCATCATAATACAAGCCAGGGGCCTCGAGGGCTCGAATACAAGTGCTCGATCATAGACGAGTCAGCGGAAGCAACAATATCTGAGTACAGACATAAGTTAAACAAGTTTGCCTTAAGAAGGCTAGCACAAACTGGGATACAGATCGAAAGAGGCGCATGCCTCCTACCTGGGATCCTCCTAACTACTCCTGGTCATCGTCAGCGGGCTGCACATAGTAGTAGGCACCTCCGGTGTAGTAGGAGTCATCGTCGATGGTGGCGTCTGGCTCCTGGGCTCCAGCATCTGGTTAGGACAACCAGGTAGAAAGGAAAGGGGAAAAGGAGGGAGAAAACAACCGTGAGTACTCATACAAAGTACTCGCAAGCAAGGAGCTACACTACATATGCATGGGTATATGTGTAAAGGGCCATATCGGTGGACTGAACTGCAGAATGCCAGAATAAGAGGGGGATAGCTAATCCTGTCGAAGACTACGCTTCTGGCCACCTCCATCTTGCAGCATGTAGGAGAGAGTAGATGGTAAGTCCACCAAGTAGCATCGCATAGCATAATCCTACCCGGCAATCCCCTCCTCGTCGCCCTGTTAGAGAGCGATCACCGGGTTGTATCTGGCACTTGGAAGGGCGTGTTTTATTAAGTATCCGGTTCTAGTTGTCACGAAGGCTTCGGCTGATACCACGACGTCGAGTGCCCATAACTGTTCCTGCGTAGTTGGTTAGTGCGTATAGGCCAGTGGCCAGACTCAGATCAAATACCAATATCTCGTTAAGCGTGTTATTTTTAAGTATCCGCGGACGCTGACCAGGGCCAGGCCCACCTCTCTCCTAGGTGGTCTCAACCTGCCCTGTCGCTCCGCCACAAAGTAACAGTCGGGGGCCGTCCGGAACCCAGGCCCACCTCTACTGGGATGGAGCCACCTGCCCCTTCAGCCCCCATCTCTGAACAGTATCATAAGTAATGTAACAATATAAAGTATATAGCATATGCCCGTGATCACCTCCCGAAGTGATCACGGCCCAGTAGTATAGCATGGCAGACGGACAAGAGTGTAGGGCCACTGATGGAACTCTAGCATCCTATACTAAGCATTAGGATAGCAGGTAAGGGTAACAACTGTAGCAACAATGACAGGCTATGCAGCAGAATAGGATTAACCGAAAGCAGTAACATGCTACGCTACTCTAATGCAAGCAGTATAGAGAAGGAATAGGCGATATCTGGTGATCAAAGGGGGGGCTTGCCTGGTTGCTCTGGCAAGAAGGACGTGTCGTCAACACCGTAGTCGAACTAGGGGTCGTCGGCAGTCTCAGGGTCTACCGGAAAGAAGTAACGGAGGGGAAAAACAATAAATAACAGAGCAATCAAAGTATCACAAAGCGTAACATGGCAACGCGCGGTGCTAGAGATGACCTAACATAGTAGGAGGTGTTACCGGCGAAGGGGGGAAACATCCGGGAAAGTATCCCCGGTGTTTTGCGTTTTCGGGCAGATGAAACGAAGGGGGAAAGTTGCGTGTTTGCTATGCTAGGGATGTGTGGCAGACGAACTGACTACGTATCCGGATTCGTCACATCTGAGCAACTTTCATGTACAAAGTACTTTTATCCGAGTTACGGTTTATTTTATATTAATTTTTAAAGATTTTATTCAATTTATAAATTATTATTATTGATTTAATTCGAAAATGGTATTACTGCCTCAGCATGACGTCAGCATGACATCATGAGTCAACAGAGGTGTTGACTGGGTCAAGCTGACGGGTGGGTCTAGTGTGTCATTGACTAGACTAACTAATCATGATTAATTAGTTTAATTAGCTGTTTAGTTTAATTAATCAAAATTAATTAAGTTAATTAATTCTTTAATTAACTAATTAAATTATTATTCATTTATTATTATTATTATTATTATTATTATTTTTAATTTCCATTTTTTTAAACATTCTGGGCCGTGGGGCCCCCAGGTCAGTGGCACAGGGGCTTTGCGGGTCGGGCGTGCTAGCGGGTGGGCCGTGGGCGCCCGATGGGCGCGAGCGCCGGGCGCGGCTTCACCCGAGCGGGAGCGCCGGCGAGCATGGCGGCTGCGACGCGGGTGGAGTGCGGCGAGGGAGGCCGGGCGAGCGGTGGCCGGAGTAGCCAGGTCACGCGCGCGCGGGGGGGGGGGGTGGTGAAGTGGGACGAGGCCACCGGCGGGCGGTCGCGGCTCGACAGCGCCGGCGCGGGGCGGTGAGCGGAACGGGACGCGGGGAAGCAGGGGGTTGCGGCGGCTGCGCCGGGGTGGCGTGGGTGAGGCACAGGCGAGCGTGGCCGGAGCGCGAGCTCCGTCGCTCGGCCACGACGATCGGCAGAGGGAAGGGGAGGAGGAGGTCGAGGCTCACGGGGAGTTTGCAGGGCACGGGCAGTGGGGGTCGAGGAGGAGACGGAGATGGCGCGTCGGCGGCGGGGAGGCAGTCCGGCGATGGCGTGGTGGCACCGGAGACGGCGAGTGGCGACGCAGGTACTCCCCGGCTCCGATCCAGTGGCGTGGGAGTCGAAGGCGAGGCGAGCGGAGGTCCACGGCACGGTGGTGCGGCGAGTCGCGGCCAGTGGCCACAACGGCGATGGGGTCGATGCCCCCTGATCTGGATCGGGGGGCAGAGGAGGGGTGAGGGAAAACATGGGGGGAGTGGGGACGAGTGGGAGGTGTCGGTGGTGGCTAGGGTTGCGGGGGGTGAGGGGATAAGGAGAGGAGTGGGGTTCGCCGGTTGGGCCTTTGCCCAGTTGGGCTGGTGGCCTGCTGGGCCGAAGCCCAGTGGGAGGGGGTTTCTCTTCTTTTCTTTTCTTTTGTTTAAGTTTTTGTTTTTATTTATCTTTTTCGATTTATTATAGTTTCTATTTATTTTAGTTTTAATAAAATACAAAAGTGGCACCTAACTTAGTGTTACAAATTGTGCCTTTGCCACTATTAATTTAGCTCTTCAAAATAAAATGGTTTGTAATAGTTTATTCTTTTTAAAAGCATTTAAGTAATTGTTTAGCCCCTGTTTTAATTAATTTCTTGCATCTAAACATTTTATCAAAATGTGGTTTCTCCACCACAATCATCCATGATTTATTTTCTAAATTTTGAACATTTTAGTTTTCAATTTTTAGTTTAGTTTTCTTTATTTGAAAACTTTTATTGTTTGCCTCTATTTTAAATTTAAATTTGTATCAATTTTGAACCATCACGAGATCGACAACAGTAACCGTGGTGACGTGGCATCATTAGCAGGGAATTACTGTAGCTTAACTATCCGGGCGTCACAATTCTCCTCCACTACAAGAAATCTCGTCCCGAGATTTAAGAGGGGAGTAAGGGGGAAAGTTCTGGTTACGATATTCTAACGGATCTTCTCGAAGAAGTTAATCCCTTTCGTTGATGTCTTCAATTCTTTATTCCAATGCATCATGATAAAGTTGTCGTCCTTTCTTCGGGAACTCCATCGTACTTACGAAAGGATAAGGGGCAGCTCAGCTACGACAGAATGCTTTTGAGGGAAACAATCTGGGGTTAACCCAAGAATGAGCATAAGATTACCTCTCGAGTTGAACATATAAAATACATCGAGAGTAAGGTACAAAGGTACAATAAGAGGTTCCAAGCGGATAGATAGTTGCTCGAAGTCTGAACCAGAGTGAGAAAGGGGTTCAAAGTAGCGAGAGTAAGTATTGCGTCTGATACCAGAATAGAGCACTAGGAAGGTGTCCCGTGAATTAAATACGAAGCCAAGCGCGAGGAATAAGTTTGGAAACATGGGGTATAGGAGAGTCAGGTTTCGATCCTGTGGAACTGTGGGTTATGGGCCCACCATGTGGGTTAAAAGTAGGAAGGGCGGAGACGTCTTTTGTGATCATGCAAGCAAGGCATGTCAGAGGGTAGCCTGTCGATTATGTCGGCAACAACGTCGGTACCAAGGGCGAGGGACGAAGAGAACCATTTTCCTGCTCGTTGAACGAGGCGGACCAATAGGCAAGGTTCTCGTCCATCGGTGGTTACCGGAATGTCATCAACAAAAGCAACAGGGTCTTACTGACAGAATTGTACACTGAGGTGTTAACATAAGCAGGGAATTAATACTGCTTAGATCATAATGATCACCAGAAAGGTTAGACAAAATAATGGAAAGGAAAAGGTGTTTATCAGATTAACAAAACAATGGAAAGGAAAATGTGTTTAAGCACATATTTCAGGGGTATATCCTTCCCAAGGGCAAGCAAAGCATGATATCCATGAAGGGATATAACGTAGAAAACTCTTTAGGTAAGGGGAGAGAAATTTCATGACATTACCCATACAGCGGTGTTTGGATAATTGAGCAAGAAAACATTTAGCATTGGGCTTCAAATGTTCTTGTCGAAAATCGGAGTAACACAGACATGCTTCGGGATAGCATTGACATGGTCTTCAAGCAAGGGTCGGACTTTGGATACTCAATGGATGCATCAGGAATAACTTGTAGAATAAGTCTTACAATTTCCTCATGGAAGAATGGACAACCTTGCTGAAAGGAAGAACTATAACAATAGGTCCTCCAGTCAAGTGTGCTAGGCATGACATCACCTTATCGGGTCATATAAAGACCAATGTTATAACTCTTGAAAATATGCTCCAACCATCATAGCTGACCGAGATTCAGATCTAATCGGTGTTAGGAAACCTTAGACTCAGGATGCCTGAGAAGAAATGGTGCCAGACAAATTGACGGGATGACACTGTAAGATTCTCGGGAAATGAACTATGAAGTGATTTCCATTAACAAGAGCTCATGATTAACCCAAGGAGAGGACAAGGAGGTGGCTGATGGGCTAAGGACAATTCATCGAAATTTCCAAAAGATGGATTTCCACAATTATGTGAACAAGGAGATAACACTTGTCAATTCAAATGATATAATGTTGTATGCTCTAGGAAAACATACACCATCAATCATTAGTCGAAAGGTGTGCCCGGAATATGACCTTAGGCAGCAAGATCAATGTTAGAGTGATGATTCAATAACCAATAGTCTAAGAACGAACTGTCGATCGTTAACTTCAAAGCAATAGGTTTGCTAGAAGTACAGAACTCAAACAACATCGTTAGCATATTGGTATCCTAGTTAAAAACAACATGGGGACCATGGAAGAATGGTGATGGTGAGAAGTATCATCATACCGAGAATTTCTAAGAGGTGGAGAAATGCTCACGACATTCTTGACTTCAAAGATGGTAATACTCCACGGTAGAACATAACATAAGTTGGATAGCAAGGAACTCAAGGTACAACACAAAACAAGAACAAGTTTTTGTGTTGGGGGGGAATGCAATAATGTTGTCGATGATAACCCAAATCATCGAGGGCAAGGATGGTATTTCTCATCATGAATTCAATTGATATCCTGGAAGAGCTCTGAATGCTGATGATGATCATGACACATTTGTCGAGAGGTTTCATGAAGATGTAATCAATCAGCGACGACATCAAGTCAAAGGAATGATGAAGCAGACGGTTATTGGAACCATGGGTAGGACACAAACTTGAAATCAAGCTTGTTGTTCAAGGTGAAATGGTATGAGAGGAAGATCGGCATAAGCTTAGCTCATCATCGAAAGTTGTGCTCCGGGGTTAAGGACCAGGTAGCACAGTTAAAATTTAGCACGCTAATGATATAGCCGATCAGACTAGGAATGACTTAAATGATTATTAAACGCGTAAGCAACAAAAATAACTTAGAGTTATTGAATCAGAGTGCAGACTCGATTCACTATTCGGTGTTCTCGGTTGACAAAAAACCCAGAACCCATGAAGTGACAAAGACAAGGTAAGGTAGTACTTCATCAAAGTTTGTAAGATGTAGTGCAATGGTAAGATATCCTCGAGATACCAGGGGTAATACTCAAAGGTAGATCATAATAGAGGTTGGGCAGGCGTATTGACCTGCAGAAGACAAGTGATTTAACTTGTCCAAGAAATGGTATTTAAAGGAGAACATGGTCGGAAACCACGATCATAAATGATCGAACCACGGATACAAGATGAACTTATAACAAGGGGATAATTATTTTAGGAGAAGCTTCCATGATAAGGTATACATCGTGTCCATGGGCATGAACACAGGGTTCAAGGTCGACTCCCACTTGTTCAACGCATAACCTTTCATTCACCTCTCGTATTCGAAAATGACATTAGTTGTTGAAAGTTTTTACCTGATGCAATACCAGATAAGTATGACCCGTGAAATCTTTCGGGTTCACAATGATTAGGGAAGGCGTAGGTTCAACCCATCGGGGCATCTTAGAAACATATACCACAAGTTTCAAAAGTAGATACACAAGCTCGAAAGCAAAGCATGGTTGGCCAAGCAGAGGATACAATTTTACCAAAGGCACTATGTATCAGGGGAAGAACTCACAAGGTGATTGAATATGAATGACACTATCAGATAACAATCCAACAATCGATCGGGCGATCCGCAACGGAGCTAATGTGAGTATCGGTACTCACTTAGAGGAAGAAAGAATGCAGAGGCATCAGATTCAAGAATCACCTGATTAGTTTGATGCTTAAATACAAAGAATTTATGGTTTCCAAAACAAAGAATCAGAAGCAGACGCTCTGATCAAGGATGGATAAGTTGAAAACACTTAGTTGGACAATCAATAAAGGTTTGAATTGCCGAGAACCAACTCATGTCCGGAATGACGTCTGAGTCGGGAAGAAAATTTTAAAAGGATAATCTGATGACTGCGTGCGTACACACATATTGAATCAATAGGCTCAAAATGACTAAGACAAGGGATGTTATCGAGGACTACTAGTCATATGGAATTAACCATAATGCAAGCAGGCAAGAATTTCAAGAATAACCGACTACAGAGGATTTTCGAAAGATCGAAAAGTATTCCGAAGAATTATGTGAGACACATGAACAATTGAGAAGAACGGATCCTCGCTAAATGTGAGGAAAAACCCGTAAGGGTTTTCATGCGAAATAAAACTGCAAGACAGTAAACTCCAAGGATTTTCGGGGCAACGACGAACATTTCAAGGCATCTTGTAACAACAAGAGCGACAAGGGATGATCAAGAGAATGACAAGTGCATATAGATATCCATAGGGATATATCGGTGACAGTGGATTGCAAAGGCGAAGGGCACCAGGGTCTCGGGGAAACATCGGAGAGTATCTTCAAAATTTTCTGGTGCAGCGGGCGGTCATCTAGACGGAAGGGGCTCTCCGGGAGAAGTATTCTCGAGAACCTAAAGTTAGATTTTAGAAAAATCATTTAACCCGAATAGAAGAGAGTTTAGAGTCCCAGAGTAAAGGTCGAGGAATAAAAGATCCTACTACCGCCCAATGGCGACGTGGGCCCGTAAGCCGCACAACCATGTTAGTAAAAGTTTTTCAATGACTAGACTCGACTTCGGCCAAGGAGTTGGAAAGGGGGATTCCTATAGGCAGTCGGCTCTGATACCAACTTGTGACGCCCCCGATTCAATCGTACACTAATCATGCACGCAAACGTGTACGCTCGAGACCAGGGACTCACGGGAAGATATCACAACACAGCTCTAAAACATAAATAAGTCATACAAGCATCATAATACAAGCCAGGGGCCTCGAGGGCTCGAATACAAGTGCTCGATCATAGACGAGTCAGCGGAAGCAACAATATCTGAGTACAGACATAAGTTAAACAAGTTTGCCTTAAGAAGGCTAGCACAAACTGGGATACAGATCGAAAGAGGCGCAGGCCTCTTGCCTGGGATCCTCCTAACTACTCCTGGTCGTCGTCAGCGGGCTGCACGTAGTAGTAGGCACCTCCGGTGTAGTAGGAGTCGTCGTCGACGGTGGCGTCTGGCTCCTGGGCTCCAGCATCTGGTTGCGACAACCAGGTAGAAAGGAAAGGGGAAAAGGAGGGAGAAAACAACCGTGAGTACTCATCCAAAGTACTCGCAAGCAAGGAGCTACACTACATATGCATGGGTATATGTGTAAAGGGCCATATCAGTGGACTGAACTGCAGAATGCCGAATAAGAGGGGGATAGCTAATCCTGTCGAAGACTACGCTTCTGGCCACCTCCATCTTGCAGCATGTAGGAGAGAGTAGATGGTAAGTCCACCAAGTAGCATCGCATAGCATAATCCTACCCGGCAATCCCCTCCTCGTCGCCCTGTTAGAGAGCGATCACCGAGTTGTATCTAGCACTTGGAAGGGTGTGTTTTATTAAGTATCCGGTTCTAGTTGTCATAAGTTCAAGGTACAACTCCGGGTCGTCCTTTTACCGAGGGACACGGCTATTCGAATAGATAAACTTTCCTGCAGGGGTGCACCACATAACCCAACACGCTTGATCCCATTTGGCCGGACACACTTTCCTGGGTCATGCCCGGCCTCGGAAGATCAACACGTCGCAGCCCCACCTAGGCACAACAGAGAGGTCAGCACGCCGGTCTAAATCCTATGGCGCAGGGGTCTGGGCCCATCGCCCATTGCACACCTGCACGTTGCGAGGGCGGGCGGAAGCAGACCTAGCCTAGCAGGCGTTCCAATCCAATCCGGCGCGCGCCGCTCCGTCGCTGATGTCACGAAGGCTTCGGCTGATACCACGACGTCGAGTGCCCATAACTGTTCCCGCGTAGTTGGTTAGTGCGTATAGGCCAGTGGCCAGACTCAGATCAAATACCAAGATCTCGTTAAGCGTGTTATTTTTAAGTATCCGCGGACGCCGACCAGGGCCAGGCCCACCTCTCTCCTAGGTGGTCTCAACCTGTCCTGTCGCTCCGCCACAAAGTAATAGTCGGGGGCCGTCGGGAACCCAGGCCCACCTCTACCGGGATGGAGCCACCTGCCCCTTCAGCCCCCATCTCCGAACAGTATCATAAGTAATGTAACAATATAAAGTATATAGCATATGCCCGTGATCACCTCCCGAAGTGATCACCGCCCAGTAGTATAGCATGGCAGACGGACAACAGTGTAGGGCCACTGATGGAACTCTAGCATCCTATACTAAGCATTAGGATAGCATGTAAGGGTAACAACTGTCGCAACAATGACAGGCTATGCAGCAGAATAGGATTAACCGAAAGCAGTAACATGCTACGCTACTCTAATGCAAGCAGTATAGAGAAGGAATATGCGATATCTGGTGATCAAAGGGGGGGCTTGCCTGGTTGCTCTGGCAAGAAGGACGTGTCGTCAACACCGTAGTCGAACTGGGGGTTTCCGGCAGTCTCAGGGTCTACCGGAAAGAAGTAACGGAGGGGGAACACAATAAATAACAGAGCAATCAAAATATCACAAAGCGTAACATGGCAACGCGCGGTGCTAGAGATGACCTAACATAGTAGGAGGTGTTACCGGCGAAGGGGGGAAACATCCGGGAAAGTATCCCCGATGTTTTGCGTTTTTGGACAGATGAAACGGAGGGGGAAAGTTGCGTGTTTGCTATGCTAGGGATGTGTGGCGGACGAACGGACTACGTATCCGAATTCGTCATGTCGTTCTGAGCAACTTTCATGTACAAAGTATTTTCATCCGAGTTACGGTTTATTTTATATTAATTTTTAAAGATTTTATTCAATTTATAAATTATTATTATTGATTTAATTCAAAAATGGTATTACTGCCTCAACATGACATCATCAGTCAACAGAGGTGTTGACTGGGTCAAGCTGACGGGTGGGTCCGGTCCGTCATTGACTAGACTAACTAATCATGATTAATTAGTTTAATTAGTTGTTTAGTTTAATTAATCAAAATTAATTAAGTTAATTAATTCTTTAATTAACTAATTAAATTATTATTCATTTTTTTAATATTTTTAATTTCCATTTTTTAAACGTTCTGGGCCGTGGGGCCCCCAGGTCAGTGGCACAGGGGCTTTGCGGGTCGGGCGTGCGAGCGAGCGGGCCGTGGGCGCCCGATGGGCGCGAGCGCCGGGCGCGGCTTCACCCGAGCGGGAGAGCCGGCGAGCAGGGCGGCTGCGACGCGGGTGGAGTGTGGCGAGGAAGGCCGGGCGAGCGGTGGCCGGAGTAGCCAGGTCGCGCGCGGGGGGGGGGGGGGGGTGAAGTGGGACGAGGCCACCGGCGGGCGGCCGCAGCTCGACAGCGCCGGCGCGGGGCGGTGAGCAGATCGGGATGCGGGGAAGCAGGGGGTTGCGGCGGCTGCGGCGGGGTGGCGTGGGTGAGGCACAGGCGAGCGTGGTCGGAGTGCGAGCTCCGTCGCTCGGCCACGGCGATCGACAGAGGGAAGGGGAGGAGGAGGTCGAGGCTCACGGGGAGTTTGCAGGGCACGGGCAGTGGGGGTCGAGGAGGAGACGGAGACGGCGCGTCGGCGGCGGGGAGGCAGTCCGGCGATGGCGTGGCGGCACCGGAGACGGCGGGTGGCGACTCAGGTACTCCCGGGCTCCGATCCAGTGGCGTGGGAGTCGAAGGCGTGGCGAGCGGAGGTCCACGGCACGGTGGTGCGGCGAGTCGCGGCCAGTGGCCACAACGGCGATGAGGCAGCGGCGATGGGGTCGATCCCCCTGATCTGGATAGGGGGGGCAGAGGAGGGGTGATGGAAAACGTGGGGGGAGTGGGGACGAGTGGGAGGTGTCGGTGGTGGCTAGGGTTGCGGGGGGGGGGGGGGTGAGGGGATAAGGAGAGGAGTGGGGTTGGCCGGTTGGGCCTTTGCCCAGTTGGGCTGGTGGCCTGCTGGGCCGAAGCCCAGTGGGAGGGGGGGTTCTCTTCTTTTCTTTTCTTTTGTTTAAGTTTTTGTTTTTATTTATCTTTTTCTATTTATTATAGTTTCTATTTATTTTAATTTTAATAAAATACAAAAGTGGCACCTAACTTATTGTTACAAATTGTGCCTTTGCCACTATTAATTTAGCTCTTCAAAATAAAATGGTTTGTAATAGTTTATTCTTTTTAAAAGCATTTAAGTAATTGTTTAGCCCCTGTTTTAATTAATTTCTTGCATCTAAACATTTTATCAAAATGTGGTTTCTCCACCACAATCATCCATGATTTATTTTCTAAATTTTGAACATTTTAGTTTTCAGTTTAGTTTTCTTTATTTGAAAACTTTTATTGTTTGCCTCTATTTTAAATTTAAATTTGTATCGATTTTGAACCATCGCGAGATCGACAACAGTAACCGTGGTGACATGGCATCATTAGCAGGGAATTACTGTAGCTTAACTATCCGGGCGTCACAGGGGGCTTCCAGGTGGCCCACGAGGCAGGGGGCGCGCCCTCCACCCTCGTGGACAGGGAGTGGCCCCCTCTGGTGCTTTCTTCGCCCAATATTTTTGATATATTCCAAAACTGACTTTCATGGAGTTTCAGGACTTTTGGAGTTGTGCAAAATAGGTCTCTAATATTTGCTCCTTTTCCAGCCCAGAATTCCAGCTGCCGGCATTCTCCCTCTTCATGTAAACCTTGTAAAATAAGAGAGAAAAGGCATAAGTATTGTGACATAATGTGTAATAACATCCCATAATGCAATAAATATCGATATAAAAGCATGATGCAAAATGGACGTATCAACTCCCCAAGCTTAGACCCCGTTTGTCCTCAAGCGGAAGCCGATATCGAAAAATATGTCCACATGTTTAGAGATAGAGGTGTCGATAAAATAAAATACGGACATGAGGGCATCATGATCATTCTTAGAACAACAACATATATATATATATATATTGTCATATGATTTCTTATGCTAAAGTAACAGTCTATTCACAATGTCAAGTATGAATCAGAAACTTCATTGAAAACTAACAAACTATAATCTCAGTCATTGAAGCAATTGCAATTTATCATAACATCAGAAAGAGTCAATATAAGAGCTTTTCAGCAAGTCCACATACCCAACTATCATTTAGTCTTTCACAATTGCTAACACTCACGCAATACTTATGCGTACGAAGTTTTAATCAGACACAGAGAAAGATAGGGGCTTATAGTTTTGCCTCCCAACCTTTTACCTCAAGGGTAATGTCAACAATAATGCTTTATGAAAATCCACATCCAATTGGACATATATATCAGGATCTTTCCAACACATAGTGCTTGCTAAAGGATAAAGTGTAAAAAGGAAAGGTGAAGATCACCATGACTCTTGTATAAGATATAAGACAAAAATAAAAGATAGGCCCTTCGCAGAGGGAAGCAGAGGTTGTCATGTGCTTTTATGGTTGGATGCACAAAATCTTAATGTAAAAGAATGTCACTTTATATTGCCACTTGTGATAGGGACCTTTATTATGCAGTCCGTCGCTTTTATTTCTTCCATATCACAAGCTCGTATAAAGCTTATTTTCTCCACACTAATAGATCATACATATTTAGAGAGCAATTTTTATTGCTTGCAACAATGACAACTTACTTGAAGGATCTTACTCAATCCATAGGTAGATATGGTGGACTCTAATGGCAAAACTGGGTTTAAGGATATTTGTAAGCACAAGTAGTATCTCTACTTGGTGCAAAGAATTTGGCTAGCATGAGGGGGAAAGGCAAGCTCAACATGTTGGATGATCCATGACAATATAATTTATTTCGGATATAAGAAAACATAACACATTACGTTGTCTTCCTTGTCCAACATCAACTTTTTAGCATGTCATATTTTAATGAGTGCTCACAATCATAAAAGATGTCCAAGATAGTATATTTATATGTGAAAACCTCTCTTTCTTTATTACTTCCTATTAATTGCAACGATGACCAAAACTACGTTTGTCAACTCTCAACAACTTTTATTCATCAAACTCTTTATATGTGAAGTCATTACTCTCCATAAGATCAATATGATCTCTTAATTTCTTTTTATTCTTTATTTTTTTCTTTTATTCCCTCAAGATCATAGTAAAATAACCAAGCCCTCGACTCAAGACTAATCTTTATTATATATAGCTCACGGACTCGATTACATAGATAAGGATCAACGCAAAAACTCAAAGCTAGATCATGCTAAACTTTATTCTACTAGATCAAGATATAACCAAAAGGAACGAACTAAGAAAAATGGTAAAGATAGGAGTGTGATGGTGATACGATACCGGGCACCTCCCCCAAGCTTGGCCGTTGCCTAGGGGAGTGCCCATACCCATGTATTTATGTCTCTTTCTTCGGAGGTGGTGATGATGGAGTTGTTGATGATGGTGTGTCGCACATCGAGCGTAGGAGATCCTCCAACTTGCGGATAATGCCCTTGAGTGTGGTGATATGCTCTTGCAACAAAAGATTTTCACGTGTGAGATACTTATTTTGTATGCGAGTGTAACGCCCCCGATTTGACCGTACACTAATCATGCACGCAAATGTGTACGATCACGATCAGGGACTCACGGGAAGATATCACAACACAACTCTACAACATAAATAAGTCATACAAGCATTATAATACAAGCCAGGGGCCTCGAGGGCTCGAATACAAGTGCTCGATCATAGACGAGTCAGCGGAAGCAACAATATCTGAGCACAGACATAAGTTAAACAAGTTTGCCTTAAGAAGGCTAGCACAAAAGTAGCAACGATCGAAAAGGCAAGGCCTCCTGCCTGGGACCTCCTAACTACTCCTGGTCGTCGTCAGCGGCCTGCACGTAGTAGTAGGCACCTCCAGTGTCGTAGGTGTCGTCGTCGACGGTGGTGTCTGGCTCCTGAACTCCAGCATCTGGTTGCGACAATCCGGTATAGAAAGGGGAAAAGAGGGAGAAAAGCAACCGTGAGTACTCATCCAAAGTACTCGCAAGCAAGGAGCTACACTACATATGCATGGGTATATGTGTAAAGAGGCATATCAGTGGACTGAACTGCAGAATGCCGGAATAAGAGGGGGATAGCTAGTCCTGTCGAAGACTACGCTTCTGGACATCTCCATCTTGCAGCATGTAGAAGAGAGTAGATTGAAGTCCTCCAAGTAGCATCGCATAGCATAATCCTACCCGGCAATCCCCTCCTCGTCGCCCTGTTAGAGAGCGATCACCGGGTTGTATCTGGCACTTGGAAGGGTGTATTTTATTCAGTATCCAGTTCTAGTTGTCATAAGCTCAAGGTACAACTCCGGGTCGTCCTTTTACCGAGGGACACGGCTATTCGAATAGATAAACTTCCCTGCAGGGGTGCACCACATAACCCAACACGCTCGATCCCATTTGGCCGGACACACTTTTCTGGGTCATGCCCGGCCTCGTAAGATCAACACGTCGCAGCCCCACCTAGGCTCAACAGAGAGGTCAGCACGCCGGTCTAAACCTATGCGCGCAGGGGTCTGGGCCCATCGCCCTATGCACACCTGCACGTTGCGAACGCGGCCGCGAGCAGACCTAGCAACCCACACGATCACGGCGGTTACGTCAAAGCGGTCCAACACGGCGCGCGCCACTCAGTCGCTGACGTCAAAAGAGCTTCGGCTGATACCACGACGTCGGGATACCCATAACTACTCCCACGTAGATGGTTAGTGCGTATAGACCAAATGGCCAGACTCAGATCAAATACCAAGATCTCGTTAAGCGTGTTAAGTATCCGCGAACGCCGACCAGGGCCAGGCCCACCTCTCACCTAGGCGGTCTCAACCTGCCCTGTCGCTCCGCCACAAAGATCCACTTGCGGGTACTCCTACGAGCCGACCCGACTTTAGTCATCACATGTGTCATGTATATAGTATATAAGTATATGCCCGTGATCACCGCCCAGGTGATCACGGCCCGATAGTATAGCACAGCAGACGGACAAGAATGTAGGGCCACTGATGGAAATCTAGCATCCTATACTAAGCATGTAGGATTGCAGGTAAAGGTATCAACAGTAGTAGCAAGGATAGGCTATGCATCAGAATAGGATATCGAAAAGCAGTAACATGCTACACTACTCTAATGCAAGCAGTAGAGAGTAGAGTAGGCGATATCTGGTGATCAAGGGGGGGGCTTGCCTGGTTGCTCTGGCAAGTAGGAGGGGTCGTCGACTCCGTAGTCGAACTGGGCAGCAGCAGTGTCGGTCTCGTAGTCTACCGGAGAGAAGAGGGGGAAGAAACAGTAAATACAATGCAAACATAAGCATGACGATGCGTGACATGACAATGAGCGGTGCTAGGGGTGCCCTAACGCGACAGTAGGTGGTACCGGTGAAGGGGGGGAACATCCGGGAGGTATGCCCGATGTTTCGCGTTTTCGGACAGACGGACCGGAGGGGGAAAGTTGCTAGTTCGATAGGTTAGGGAGGTGTGGTGGATGAACGGACTGCGTAGTCGGATTCGTCTCGTCGTTCTGAGCAACTTTCATATAGAAAACATTTTCATCCGAGTTACGGTTTAAAAGATATGAATTTTCAAAGTTTATTTGAATTTCTGGAATTATTTAATTAACAGAAAAAGGGATATGACGTCAGCATGACGTAGGAGTGACGTCAGCGGTCAACAGTCCGGGTTGACTGGTCAAACTGACAAGGGGGACCCACCTGTCATAGACAGTGGGTTAACAGAGGATTAAACTAATTAGTTTTTAGTTAATTAACTACTGGGCCCACCTGTCAGTGAGAGATTAATTAAACTAATTATTTTTATTTATAAAACATTTTCTTTTTTTAATTTTTGCGGCGGGGCCCGCATGTCAGTGACTGGGCCTGCCCAGTCAGCAGTTGACTGGGTCAACCCAGTCAACTGGGCCCGTGGGGGCCACTGGCAGTGACCCAGGGGTGGCCCCAGGTGTGCCACGTCGGCGGCCGGCGCCGGAGTATCGCCGGCGACCAAACGCACGGCGGCGCGGCTCGGGAGGGGCGCGGGTTTCACGTACAGGGGGTCTCCGGGGGCGTGGCTGGGCGCGTTCGACGCGGCTCGACGTCGCGCGTCCAACGGCGGTGGTCGGAGGGGCTGGAACGGCCGGGGGCGACCGCTACAAGCTCGCCGGCGGCGAGGTGCTACGGGTGCCCGACGGAAGCTACGCTAGAGCGCGCGAACGGCCGAACTAGCTAGCTAGGTGGGTGCGGCACGGTGCGGTCGGGCTAGCGGGCCAACGCCCGTGACCATTTGGTCACCGGAGACACGCCGGCGGCGAGCTCCGCGGCGTGGCGTTCGGGCGCGCGCGGGGAAGCAGCTACGGAGCGCGAGCGAGCTAGCGGAGAGGGGGAGGAGGTAGAGGAGCTCACCGCGCGGCGCAAGAAAGGCCCGTGGGTGCTTAGGAGCAGCAGGTCGTCGCCGGGGAAGAAGGGGGTCGCCGGCGTCCGAGGTTGAAGGCGAGCTCGGGGAGGCGGTTGCAGTGGCTCCGAGCCTCGAAGGAGAGGCGGAGGGGGTGTAGTCGAGGGCGGCGACGTCGTACGACACGGCGGGGTGGCGAGTGGGGCACGGTGGCCGCGTGAACGACGGGAACGGCGGCGAGCGCGTCGGGCGTGGGGAAGAGGGGAGCGGCGCGGATCCGGGGGAGGGAAGAGGAAGGCGCGGGGGCCGAGAGGGAGAGCGGTGTGAGTGGGAGAGAGGCCCGAGGGAGCGGGGCCGCTGGCGCCCTTATCCTCTCGCGGGGTTCACCGCCGGCGAGGGGGTTCGGCGGCGACGCTCCCCTGTTCCGACCCGGTCGGGGGAACAGGAAGGGGACGCGGGGGGAGGTGGGCTGGGCCGGGGCGCGGGGCGCGGGTGGCGGCCCAGCTTGGGCCGGGGGGGGGGTTTGGGCCGCGGGTCCAGTGGGGGGGGAGGCCTGCTCTTTTTTCTTTTGACTGTTTTGTTTTCTGTTTTCTCTTATTTGTTTATTTCCTTTTTTGTTTTATTTCATTTAAAAGTATTTAGACATTTTATAAAAATGTGATTTCTCCACCATAATTACCAGTGTATTATTTAGAACCCACTGAACATTTTTGTTTGAATTTTTGAAAACTTTTATTTTCCACTTTTAAATTTAATTGAAGTTTGAACTAGGAGTTTGACAAGGGTGTGGTTCAAATGTGATCTAGCCCTGTTTAGCAATATGATTAGCTTAATCACAGGGGGTTACTGTAGCATGATTCTCAGGGTGTTACAAATCTCCTCCACTACAAGAAATCTCGTCCCGAGATTTAGGAGGTAGAAGGAAACAGTGCGGGGTATTCTTCGCGCAGACGATCCTCTCGTTCCCAAGTGGCCTCATCTTCAGAATGGTGCGACCACTGGACTTTGAGAAACTTGATCGCCTTCTGACGTGTGCGGCGTTCAGCTTGGTCGAGAATGCGGACCGGATGCTCCTTATAGGAGAGGTCTTGCTGCAATTCGAGCACTTCGTGATCCACAGCTCGGATTGGATCCTTGAAGCAACGGCGGAGCTGTGACACATGGAACACATCGTGAACCTGAGAAAGGTTCGGCGGTAGTTCCAGTTGGTATGCCACTTTTCCACGCCTTTCGAGAATAGTGAATGGGCCAATATAGCGAGGAGCTAGTTTGCCCTTGATCCCGAAGCGGTGAGCACCCTTCATAGGTGTGACTCGAAGATAAGCCTTTTCGCCAGGTTGATAGACCATGTCTTTATGATGACGGTCATACTGACTCTTCTGACGTGACTGAGCAGTCTTGAGATTCTCGCGAATAATGCGGACTTGTTCTTCGGCATCTTGGATAATATCCGGACCGAAGAGTGGACGTTCCCCAGTTTCTGACCAGTTCAGAGGGGTTCGGCACTTTCGTCCATATAACACTTCGAAGGGGGCCATCTTCAGACTAGCTTGATAGCTATTATTATAGGAGAACTCAGCATACGGGAGAGATTCCTCCCATTTCTTGCCGAAGGAAATAACGCAAGCTCGAAGCATGTCTTCGAGAACTTGATTGACGCGTTCAACTTGTCCTTGCGATTGAGGATGAAACGCAGTACTGAATGACAGATGAGTTCCCATTGCTTCTTGGAAACTTGCCCAGAATCTTGAAGTGAATAAGCTACCACGGTCTGAACTGATAACCAATGGAATACCGTGGAGTGAAACAATCCTGGACATATAGAGCGTTGCCAACTGGCTAGCAGTGATCGTTTCTTTGACTGCCAGGAAATGTGCAACTTTGGAAAGCCGGTCAATGACGACAAGAATAGCATCATTACCTTTCTGCGATTTGGGAAATCCAGTGACGAAGTCCATCTCAACATGGTCCCATTTCCATTCAGGAATAGAGATAGGTTGCAGAGTTCCAGCAGGCCTTTGATGTTCTGCTTTGATACGACGGCAAACGTCACACTCAGCAACATAACGAGCAATGTCTTGCTTCATATTAGTCCACCAGAATCTCTGACGGATATCTTGGTACATCTTTGTACTACCAGGATGGATACACAGAGGCGTATCATGAGCTTCTTTCATAACTTCCTGTGTCATATCCAGGTTTTTCTCTGCACATGGCACCACTAGGCGGCCCTTGAAGTATAGGGTGCCATCTTCAGAAATGGTGAAGAATGAGGGCTTTCCTTCTGCGAGGTAGCGCTTAATCTTGTGGGCTTCAGAGTCATACTCCTGTAGCCTTTTGATGCTGTCCAGGAGATCTGGTTTAGCAACTAGGGTATTGAGGGAACCCTGGGTAACAACGGGAGGTTCACCTTGCGGAACTCCTTAGGAGGGGGAGCGAGTGCACCCGGAGGAACAATATGGAGGTTCAGCTTCCTGAATTCTTCAACAAGCGAGGGCTGAACTTTATGAACCTGGAGGTGGTTGCAGTAAGACTTGCGGCTCAAGGCATCAGCCATTACATTAGCCTTGCCTGGCGTATAGGAAATACCCAAGTCAAAGTCTGCAACGAGCTCCATCCATCTCTGCTGACGGAGGTTCAGATCTGGCTGAGTAAACAGATACTTCAGACTTTGGTGGTCAGTGAAGATCTCGCAACGATTACCGAGAAGGTAATGTCGCCACTGCTTCAGCGCATGAATGACAGCAGCAAGTTCGAGGTCGTGAACTGGGTAGTTCTCTTCGTGAGGGCGCAATTGTCGAGAGGCATAAGCAATCACTTTGCGGTCTTGCATTAGGACACAGCCTAATCCTTGACGGGAAGCGTCGCAGTAAATGACGAAGTCCTTCTTAGTATCAGGTGGAGCTAGAACTGGGGCAGAAGTCAACTTGTCTTTGAGTGCCTGGAAACTTTCCTGACATTTGTCTGTCCATTGGAACTTGACGCCCTTATGCAACAGGTTAGTCAGAGGCCTGGCGATCTTGGAGAAGTTCTCGACAAATCGACGGCAATAGCTGGCGAGACCGAGAAAACTTCTGACTTGCTTAACGTTCTTGGGAGGAGTCCAATCAAGAATAGCCTGAACTCGCTCGGGGTTGACGGCAATACCATCCTTAGAGATGACATGCCCAGATAGGTTACTTCGGGTAGCCAGAATTCACATTTAGAGAACTTGGCATATAGTTGATGTTCTCGTAGCTTTTCCAGCACAAGACGAAGATGTTCAGCATGTTCTTCTTCGTTCTTGGAAAATATCAGGATATCATCCAGATAAACCACGACGAACTTGTCGAGGTAATCCATGAATATGTAGTTCATCAGACGAGAGAAGGTGGCTGGAGCATTGGTTAAACCGAAAGACATGACGGTGTACTCGTATGAACCATAGCGAGTCACGAAGGCGGTCTTTGGGATATCCTCTTCGCGAACACGGATCTGGTGGTAGCCCAACCTCAAGTCGAGCTTAGAGAACACTGACGAACCCGCCAGTTGATCATACAGATCATTGATCCGAGGAAGAGGGTATTTATTCTGAATGGTAGCTTGGTTTATAGGACGGTAGTCTTGAACTAACCGGTTTGTCCCATCCTTCTTCTTGACAAAGAGAGAAGGTGCTCCCCAAGGAGAGCAACTTGGGCGAATGAATCCTTTGCGAAGAGACTTGTCGATTTCCTCCTTAAGCTCAAGGAGTTCATGCGGCGGCATTTTGTAGGGTCGCTTGGCTATAGGAGTGGTGCCTGGTTTCAAGTCGATGATGAATTCGACAGCTCTAGCAGGGGGAATCCCCGGAAGTTCTTCAGGAAAGACGTCGAGGAATTCACGCACGACGGGAATGTTTTCAATGCCCTCGAGTGGTGCAGCGTTCAATGCATTCAATGCATAGAGCCTTGCCTCGGCATTTTGCACCAGATGGGCTTGGTAAGTAACTATCTCATCTGAAGGGTGTAGCAGATGGACGGTCTTAGTGGTGCAAACGATTGAAGCAGTATGCGCTGTTAACCAATTCATTCCCAGAATGAGATCAATGCTACAGGACTTCAGTACGATGGGAGAGACAAGAAATTCCAGTCCTTCAATTTCAACAGTAACATCGCGACTAACCATAGAGGTTTGACATTGGCCCGCTGGGGTGTGTACCACTAGCGGAGTGTTTATCTCTTCGTGATTAATGCCATGCAGGAATGCAAATTCTGCTGAAATGAATGAGTGGGATGCTCCTGTATCAAATAAAACGGATGCTGGTACTGAATTTACGAGGAGTGTACCCATCACAGTAGCAGGCTGGTCTTGAGCTTCGCTGAGATCAACGTGGTTGGCATGAGCACGACCTTGAGACTTAGCATTGTTGTTGCGGGGCTGGTTGTTACCACGGCCAGCTGCTGGAAGGGCCAGTTGATTCTGATTCTGATAGCAGTTCCTGGCAAAGTGACCCGGTTGACCACACTTGAAGCACAGACCATTATCGGGAGTGGGAACAGGAGCCCCAGGTGGGGGAGCTGGTAGCTTTGACTGCTTAGATGGTGGAGGAGGCAGACGCGGTGCAGCATAAGATTTCCTGGGAGCAGGTGCATTTGGACGATACATGCTGTTCGGGATCCATATCTTACGCTTCTGTGAGGGCGAGCCCGAAGATGAGCCCGTGTCACGGTTGCGCCTCTGAGAGCTCTGGTATTCCTGCAGACCAGTCTCGACATTGATGGCCTTATTCACCAAGGTGGCGAAATCGGCGAAGTCATGCACTAGAAGTGCGAGCTTGATGTCAGCTTGTAGTCCATCACGGAACTTCTCCTGTCTGCGTGCATCAGTTGCAATGTCTTCTTCAGCATAGCGGGACAAGTCCAGAAACTCCCGCTGATAAGCTTCGACAGTTTTGTTGCCTTGGGTGAGGTTGCGGAACTCACGCTTCTTCCGGTCCATGACTCCCTGAGGAATGAAGCGGGCACGGAAAGCAGCTTGGAAGTCTGGCCAGGTGATGATTGTTCCAGCTGGCAGAGTACGCCTGTGGCTGTCCCACCATTGAGCTGCGGGTCCCTTCAAGAAGAAGGAAGCAAAATTGACATAGCTGGCAGGGGCTACATCAGCAGACTCCATCTCATAGGTGATGTCACGGAGCCAGTCATCAGCATCCAGAGGCTGAGTTGAGCTGCGGTAGATGGTTGGGTTGAGGCGTATGAAATCTTGAAGAGTCACTTGAGCTGGCTGTTGGTTCATATTGGGGCGAGGAAACTGAGCCATCATATTTTCCATGAATTGGCGGTTCAGTTCAAACTGTTGGATCATACCAGCCATGTACTCAGGTGGTGGTGGGGCATCGCCACCACGACCACGACCACCTGGTCTAACCATCCTGCTAATATATAACAGGGGTAGTTCAGCATTGAGAAAATTTGCAATGACAAGAATCATTCATGATGAAACATGCATAATTGAAAGGAGCACGATAGCTACTACATAGTAGTCGGCATAACTTACAAAAGGGGTCATGCATAGAGTTCAGTACACAGAGTTCAGTACATAGACTAAAACATCATAGGCGGCACACAGGCTCGCGGCGACTGAAACTAATACTACAATCAAGCCTACATCAGTCCCAAGAGGTACTGTGGAGGTAATCGTAGCCCGACAGCTGGTAGTGAGGCAACGGATAGTCCTCCACGTCAGCAGACTGGGGGCCGCGGATACTCAGGTGTAGAGCCCGACGCTCAGGTGGCAGAAGAGGACCAAGTGCGGGAGAGTAGCCTCCCACCTCTGGCCAACCGACACCGTGGGGCATCACGGTCCTGGCTGGGTAGATCGCAGCACGCGGTACCTGTCCAGATCGGACAAAGGGGTGCAGCAGCGTCAGAGCACGGTAAAGGTGCTGACGGGTGGTGTACATCTCGTGGCGAAGAGCTCGGTTAGCTCGATCCAGCCCATCAGCATGCAGAACCAGGTGCTGATGGTAGAAGGGCTCCCGGGTGACAGTGGAGTAGGCAGCAGTATAGTATCCCTCCGCACCAACATCAGAGGCGATAGCAATGTGCCTGAAAGGGGAGGTGTCCAACTCCTGATACTCTCCACGAAGACGTGTCAGAGCAGCATAGGCAGCATCGTGGACAGCCATATCGATGGTCACACCAACACCATGTGCGGTGTGCAGCACAGTAGTGGAGTCGTACTCCCGAGAGTAGAGGTGGACGATGGCACGGTACTGCTCCTGGTTAAAGTCCTGGTACTCCTCGTAGACGGTGAACTCAGGGTGCCAGCGATAACCCAGATAGGTCATCATCTCAGCTAGCACCGCAGGTGATCCCGAGGCACCAATGGCCATCGTGTGGCGAACGACCTGCCTCGTGGGTTCCATCTGAAAGCAAAGACGTTTCAAAGGAGTCAAATGACAGTGTGTGAATTGTTCAAAATACTATTCTAAGAAACAACTATGGCTTATCCATCTTTGGGGTGAACGCGGTCACGGGATCCTAGTGTTAGAGTTAGTAAATTCGTTTAACCCGAGTAGAAGAGAGTTCAGAGTCCCAGAGTAAAGGTCGAGGAGTAAAAGATCCTAGTACCACCCAATGGCGACGTGGGCCCGTAAGCCGCACAGCCATGTTAGTAAAAGTTTTGCAATGTCTAGACTCGACTTCGGCCAAGGAGTGTGGAAGGGGGGTTCCTACAGGCAGTCGGCTCTGATACCAACTTGTGACGCCCCCGATTTGACCGTACACTAATCATGCACGCAAATGTGTACGATCACGATCAGGGACTCACGGGAAGATATCACAACACAACTCTACAACATAAATAAGTCATACAAGCATTATAATACAAGCCAGGGGCCTCGAGGGCTCGAATACAAGTGCTCGATCATAGACGAGTCAGCGGAAGCAACAATATCCGAGCACAGACATAAGTTAAACAAGTTTCCTTAAGAAGGCTAGCACAAAAGTAGCAACGATCGAAAAGGCAAGGCCTCCTGCCTGGGACCTCCTAACTACTCCTGGTCGTCGTCAGCGGCCTGCACGTAGTAGTAGGCACCTCCAGTGTCGTAGGTGTCGTCGTCGACGGTGGCGTCTGGCTCCTGAACTCCAGCATCTGGTTGCGACAATCCGGTATAGAAAGGGGAAAGGAGGGAGAAAAGCAACCGTGAGTACTCATCCAAAGTACTCGCAAGCAAGGAGCTACACTACATATGCATGGGTATATGTGTAAAGAGGCATATCAGTGGACTGAACTGCAGAATGCCGGAATAAGAGGGGGATAGCTAGCCCTGGCGAAGACTACGCTTCTGGACATCTCCATCTTGCAGCATGTAGAAGAGAGAAGATTGAAGTCCTCCAAGTAGCATCGCATAGCATAATCCTACCCGGCAATCCCCTCCTCGTCTCCCTGTTAGAGAGCGATCACCGGGTTGTATCTGGCACTTGGAAGGGTGTGTTTTATTCAGTATCCAGTTCTAGTTGTCATAAGCTCAAGGTACAACTCCGGGTCGTCCTTTTACCGAGGGACACGGCTATTCGAATAGATAAACTTCCCTGCAGGGGTGCACCACATAACCCAACACGCTCGATCCCATTTGGCCGGACACACTTTTCTGGGTCATGCCCGGCCTCGTAAGATCAACACGTCGCAGCCCCACCTAGGCTCAACAGAGAGGTCAGCACGCCGGTCTAAACCTATGCGCGCAGGGGTCTGGGCCCATCGCCCTATGCACACCTGCACGTTGCGAACGCGGCCGCGAGCAGACCTAGCAACCCACACGATCACGGCGGTTACGTCAAAGCGGTCCAACACGGCGCGCGCCACTCAGTCGCTGACGTCAAAAGAGCTTCGGCTGATACCACGACGTCGGGATACCCATAACTTCTCCCACGTAGATGGTTAGTGCGTATAAACCAAATGGCCAGACTCAGATCAAATACCAAGATCTCGTTAAGCGTGTTAAGTATCCGCGAACGCCGACCAGGGCCAGGCCCACCTCTCACCTAGGCGGTCTCAACCTGCCCTGTCGCTCCGCCACAAAGATCCACTTGCGGGTACTCCTACGAGCCGACCCGACTTTAGTCATCACATGTGTCATGTATATAGTATATAAGTATATGCCCGTGATCACCGCCCAGGTGATCACGGCCCGATAGTATAGCACAGCAGACGGACAAGAATGTAGGGCCACTGATGGAAAGCTAGCATCCTATACTAAGCATGTAGGATTGCAGGTACAGGTATCAACAGTAGTAGCAAGGATAGGCTATGCATCAGGATAGGATATCAAAAAGCAGTAACATGCTACACTACTCTAATGCAAGTAGTAGAGAGTAGAGTAGGCGATATCTGGTGATCAAGGGGGGGGGCTTGCCTGGTTGCTCTGGCAAGTAGGAGGGGTCGTCGACTCCGTAGTCGAACTGGGCAGCAGCAGTGTCGGTCTCGTAGTCTACCGGAGAGAAGAGGGGGAAGAAACAGTAAATACAATGCAAACATAAGCATGACGATGCGTGACATGACAATGAGCGGTGCTAGGGGTGCCCTAACGCGACAGTAGGTGGTACCGGCGAAGGGGGGAACATCCGGGAAAGTATTCCCGATGTTTTGCGTTTTCGGACAGATGGACCGGAGGGGGAAAGTTGCGAGTTCGATAGGTTAGGGAGGTGTGGTGGACGAACGGACTGCGTATCCGGATTCGTCTCGTCGCTCTGAGCAACTTTCATATAGAAAACATTTTCATCCGAGTTACGGTTTAAAAGATATGAATTTTCAAAGTTTATTTGAATTTCTGGAATTATTTAATTAACATAAAAAGGGATATGACGTCAGCATGACGTAGGAGTGACGTCAGCGGTCAACAGTCCGGGTTGACTGGTCAAACTGACAAGGGGGACCCACCTGTCATAGACAGTGGGTTAACAGAGGATTAAACTAATTAATCTTTAGTTAATTAGCTACAGGGCCCACCTGTCAGTGAGAGATTAATTAACTAATTATTTTTATTTATAAAAACATTTTCTTTTCTTTTCTTTTTTAATTTTTGCGGCGGGGCCCGCATGTCAGTGACTGGGCCTGCCCAGTCAGCAGTTGACTGGGTCAACCCAGTCAACTGGGCCCGTGGGGGCCACTGGCAGTGACCCAGGGGTGGCCCCAGGTGTGCCACGTCGGCGGCCGGCGCCGGAGTATCGCCGGCGACCAAACGCACGGCGGCGCGGCTCGGGAGGGGCGCGGGTTTCACGTACAGGGGGTCTCCGGGGGCGTGGCTGGGCGCGTTCGACGCGGCTCGACGTCGCGCGTCCAACGGCGGTGGTCGGAGGAGCTGGAACGGCCGGGGGCGACCGCTACAAGCTCGCCGGCGGCGAGGTGCTACGGGTGCCCAACGGAAGCTACGCTAGAGCGCGCGAACGGCCGAACTAGCTAGCTAGGTGGGTGCGGCACGGTGCGGTCGGGCTAGCGGGCCAACGCCCGTGACCATTTGGTCACCGGAGACACGCCGGCGGCGAGCTCCGCGGCGTGGCGTTCGGGCGCGCGCGGGGAAGCAGCTACGGAGCGCGAGCGAGCTAGCGGAGAGGGGGAGGAGGTAGCGGAGCTCACCGCGCGGCGCAAGAAAGGCCCGTGGGTGCTTAGGAGCAGCAGGTCGTCGCCGGGGAAGAAGGGGGTCGCCGGCGTCCGAAGATGAAGGCGAGGTCGGGGAGGCCGATGCAGTGGCTCCGAGCTTCGGCGGAGAGGCGGAGGGGATGTAGTCGAGGGCGGCGACGTCGTACGGCACGGCGAGGTGGCGAGTGGGGCACGGTGGCCGCGTGAACGACGGGAACGGCGGCGAGCGCGTCGGGCGTGGGGAAGAGGGGAGCGGCGCGGATCCGGGGGAGGGAAGAGGAAGGCGCGGGGGCCGAGAGGGAGAGCGGTGTGAGTGGGAGAGAGGCCCGAGGGAGCGGGGCCGCTGGCGCCCTTATCCTCTCGCGGGGTTCACCGCCGGCGAGGGGGTTCGGCGGCGACGCTCCCCTGTTCCGACCCGGTCGGGGGAACAGG